>NC_080056.1:23382371-23384871 GCF_026212465.1 Amaranthus tricolor | reverse complement strand
AAAAATCCCACCCAAACAAACACACCATTCTTTTTCTCCATAGAGTAATGTTGAATAAGTGAAATTTAAGAAGGCTGTCAAACTCTTCATGGGGAGACCTCTTTGAGTCTGGCCACTCAATAATAAAAGACAGTGAATGAGCATCTAAGCTGTACAAGGTTTCAATATCAATTATCTCCACAGCTTTGGCGATCAAAAACTCTTGACATTTCATATCACGATCCGTAAACATCTCTATCAGTAAATCTGTATATTGATCAACCTGCTCTAGGAAAGAAGACCACGTCATCCACACATATCATTTCTTTTGATGGCATTCCAATTTAAGCTGTAAGGTACATTCAAGTACAACAGCTAGTGATGAGATGACTGAAGCAACCAGTGGATGCTGTTAATGATGCAGATAAGGAAAAGATGCATAACATTCATTATCTTATGTACTAATTGAGGAAAACTAAAAAATATTTAAAAGTTAGGATTAGTTGTAATTTCAATCAAATTATCGACGACATTTTATTAGGATTTAGAATATTATTATATTTACAACTAAGAAACGACTCCCTCAGTCCCTATTTCTTTGCTCCTTGTGGGCTATGCACACAAACGAAGATGGAGAAAAGGAAGAGAGAAAAGTGTAAAGGGGTCGGTATGGCCCTACTATGTATAAAAAGTAGAGAGAAATTTTTTTATATAAAGAGACGGAGCAAAGAATTTAGGACAGCCTTAAAAAGGAAATAGGATAAAGAATTAGGGACGGAGGGAATAGTATTTTGACTTGTAATAGATCATTAGATATATTCTTTTTCTTCAAGCAAGTTTCAGGCTCTAATATACACATATATTATGGTATTATATGCAGTGAATTTAATAGTGAGATATTAAAGTATTGGTTGGAGAAGTTGTCCTTCCACTTTACAATCATTCTCCCATCCCACTGTAGCTAAGCTAGAATCCACCAAAGTCTGCCTATTATGATAGGCAATGGAGAAGATATCTAATTTAATATATATATACTTTAGCCCTGTTCTCTACCAACAATCCTCCTTTGAAGTGTTTGAACACACTCTCAAAAGAAATAAAGGATGTTGAGTTCACATAACCTATCTTCCATTAGCCGCCGCCGCCGCCACCATTGCTCAACCATCAGCTTGCTAACATCAAACAAACTGTGAAAACAGCACTTCCTTGAAGAAAAGTGGCTATATGGGTGAACAAAGGCAATTTAGTTTGGATGTGATCTAGAGGTGTTACATCACCTGTACAGATGAGTATTCTTAATCCAAATAAATCTAAAATCAATGCAACAAAACAAGGAAAAAGGTATTAAAAATTAACATATAGGTTCCGATTAATAATTTAAACATAGTATTATGAATAGAACAACTAATACTAAGCCACATTATTGTTTTTTTTAGACTTTTAACAGCCTCCAGAAATCCAGAATAAAATAAGGCAATATTTTCAAATCAATCAAAAGTGTTCATATGTCTATGTATATCCTTCAATACATAAAATGATCATCTATAAGCAAACACAATTATTAGTATTTAGAATTTTACCGATAATCTTAGACAAAGCTTTACTTTTCTGATTGCTTTCAGAATGTCATCATCAATAGTACTCTGTCATTACAATCAAGCTCAGCAAATTATGAACATGACAAAAAAGCCTGGTAGTCCGTAGTTAGCAGAAAAGCAAGAAAACCATGCTACCTTCATATTTTCCTTGACGCGATAATACTGGGGCAACAACAAAAAACAAAGTCAATATACAGCCACACAGGCTAAGGTTCCTATGGAAAATAGGTACACTAAAATCTTCTCAAATTCAAAGAAAACATTCAGCTTATTGTCTAGCATAAAGTCATATCTTACTAAAGCAATTAACCAATTTATTCATACAATCATCTATGCCCCAAGATGCGCAAAATCTTAACTGGTATATGCACATACCGTATAAGGCTTCTTATATGAGAGACTGCTATAATGCTGCACATTGAAAGCAAACATCAGAAGGGATGGAATCATCACATGGAAATGGTAAATGACATCAATATTTCAAAGCTTTACCGAAACCATTTTGCCAAGATCATGTTCGGTCAACAAAGAGTATCTTTCCGGGTCAATCTTTTTATAGAAAATCCACTTGCAAAACTCAAAAACTGATTCATTCTGCAAAAAAAAAAAAAAAAACAATAAATAAAATAAAATAAAACATAAATTATTGATATTTGAGAGCTTGAACTGGCTTGGATGAAAGAGTAGCAGTCAATTATGGTAAAAGGCACTTAATCACTTATACTCCATGATATGGCACTGATTGACTAAAACTTTTTTATGGTATATTCACTCGTAAAACTCATAAATTTATTCATTCGTGAAAAAAGTAAAAATACATAATTACTGATTGAGTAAAACTTTTTTATGGTATATTCACATGTAAAATTCATAATTTATTCATTCGTGAAAAAAGTAAAAATACATAATTGATTGAATAAACT
>NC_080056.1:23342371-23377371 GCF_026212465.1 Amaranthus tricolor | reverse complement strand
AAATGGATGAGGAATGTCAAGACTTCAAAGGAGCCAAAATGAGAACTCGATCCCAAGCTGATTGGAAACAGGTATGAAGCACAAATGCTTCAGTTGCTAAAAATTCCTTTCTTCCACGGCTACTACTAGACATTTAATGTAATGTAAGGACAATTTTGCATGATAATAGCAGTATCTTTGCAAAATTGAGCAGTTTGGACTTTGATTTCCTTATGATTTGTGAATGACTCTTCATTTGACACCTGATTGTGCTTTTCAAAGAAAGGTTCCAGTACTTCTATTTATCGAAATAGCAGTATATATGTTGCATCAGAAAATATGTTGATGTCTACGATTCAAATACATAACGATCAACACATATGACAACTAATATTCAAAGTAATTAATTTACTTTGACCTAGTGTTCAATATTGATTTAAGTTGATTGCTGGTAGAGCCTACATAAAGCTATTTCAAGAATCTTTAGAAAATTTTAAAACTGATTTGATGAATTGAATAGCAAAGTCATCATTTAACACATACAAATACTACTACCTAAGAACAGCAAGAAATTAACATGACAAATTTTGGTTATAGCCTCAATCACATCTATGTTCATAGTGTTCACACAAACTCTACTGTTTCTTTATGTAGTATATATTCCACACTTTACCAGACACAAATGTTCATTCAAAAAGTTGATAAAAATCACGGTAATTTTTATTCAAAAAGATAAAAAAAATCACTTCCTAGTTCCTATCATATTCAATCTCAAATCAAACACATTATCAAAAAAATCCATAAAAAAAAGTAAGATAGAGATTTCAATCTAAAATTTTCTTACCATTTTTGTAGATTTCCGTGTACCGTGTTTGGTTTACCAGAAAAAAAAATGATGAAATTCACCAATTATTCAATCTGGGGAATAACGAAATTGTAAGAAGATAATTGGGTAAAAATTGTATTAGAAAAAATCTTTAAATGATGTCATTATCATCATTTCAGACTCAAAATGAAGAATAATAGGGGAAAATCTGGGTAAAACTGAAGAAATGGTGTAGGGTTTTTTGGGTGATGATGATTGCGATATATGAAAGAAATTGGGGGAAATTATAGAGTGAAAGTCAATGGATTAAAGCAGGTACAAATGAAATCTGCGTAAGGAAGACTTTGAACAAGAATTTGATGAATACATCATTATCTATCTATGAAATTCTAAATGTCATCCTCAAACTTTTAAGATTCATATACAAAGTTACAAAACTTTCATCATAACATTTATAAAAAAAAATAAAAAAATAAAAAAACCCAATCATAAAGTACCTACAAATAAATTTAAAAAAAACCCAAAAAAGTTTAATTTCACAATCAAAGATTTCTGCTATAGATTCATATTAGTAATTTTATGGTAATTTATTTATTCATTTATTTATTTATTTAATTATTAATATTATATTACCTTAATACTCTTTGACTTTTGGTTGACTTTGACTCGTAGTCAAAAAACTCTTATAACCTCTCATTTTGCTGTATTAAATTACCATGTAACCACCTTTATTTCCACGAACCCTAACTTCCCTTGTGTAACTACCTACTACTCTCAATTCACTATCATGATCCCCCATCATGCCAATAACTCCCCATTATTCTAGTAACCCACCTTACTTTCATTCCTTATAAATACTTGTTGCATATCACATTTGCATTCTATGCTCATTATTCTATAACCAAACTCTACGCAAATTGTTATTCACCAGTAGACCAAATACAATCATCCCACATCTCCATACATTACCTCGCATTCAAGTTAAAATTATTCACTTGTTCATCTCCTCATTGATCTGACTTGAGCGTCGGAGAGGTTTTCCGGGAGATCACCCCCCGGGCAAGGCTAACGTGTTGCGTTGCAGGAATTTAGGTCACTTCCAATCCGTTGATCGCTGATCTCGATAACGCTTCCACTTCAAGTATTCCAAGTGCCTCGCACTTCCTCGTTTATTGTAAAACTTGAACAAAAAGTCATGGCTCCCAAGAGGAATCCAACGCACACCGCTACCGTACACAGCACAGATACAGACACTTCAGCGGGTCACGCTAACAATCAAGCCGTGACTCGCCGTGATCTGGACATGCTAGCTCGAAACCTCACTGCTGCTTTCTCCGAACAACTCCACGCCGTCATGAATCATAATAACCTTGCTCAACAGCGAATATCGGAAGATATGGCGGACCAGATAAAGAATCTGCAAGAACGGATCGAACAATGAGATACCGAAATCCCACGAATCTCAGGATGGGAACTCAGGAATGTCACGTTCCAGCAAAAGAAATAAGGAAAGACGGGAGAGATCCAAGACCCATAGAAGCCTCAACAGAACTGATTTCCAAGACGGTGAATCCAAAACCGCCTCCCGAGATGCCCGTACTTATCTGGAAAGCAAGAAGCAGAGGATATCCGAAAGCGTCAATCATTGGTGGACAAAAGGAGGGAGGAAAGGAAGAAAGTGCAATTGACGGGATCTAGCCATCCCATCAGCCCCATCATAACGCCGCGGAATGACAATTGCATGGGTAATCTTCCTGAAGATTCCATGCCAATAAACCCCCCGCTAGCTCCTGAAGTACTGGATACCCCCAACCCGAAAAAAATAAAGATCCCGAATATGGCGCCCTTCGACGGAACATCATGCCCGGAGGAGCACTTAATCGCATACAAAAATCTGATGTTGTTGTACACTACTGACCCAGCATTGTAGTGCAAATTCTTCCCAACTACTCTCACAGGAGTACCCTTGACATGGTACACTTCCCTTCCACTGAGAAGTATCCATACTTTTGCCCAATCAGAGAGCAAATTCCTGGGTCACTTTGTAGCATCCATAAGGCAAGAAAAATCAAATTTCCACTTGCTCAGCATAACGCAATTAGAAGGGGAATCCATATCGTCGTATTTGAAGAAATTCCATGAGGCGGTGCTGGAAGTAACGAATTTAGAGGAATCAGTTGCCTTAAACGCCCTGATCAACGGAATGAAGGCTCAAAAGTTGAAGTTCCAGTTGGTCGAAAGTCAAGTGAAGACATATGCGGAAGCCATGAAACAATGTCAAAGCTATGTCACGGCCTCTGAGATATGTTAGGCACATGACCCCAAAAAGCGAAGGTCAAAGAAGAAGGATCCAATATCCTCCCATCAATCCTCAAGGAACAGAGAGGAATACTCATTAAGGAGGGATAGAAACTACATGCCACATTGTCCGGAACCCCCATCAGATATGGGACCACCACGATCCAGACATGTGTACGCCACGGAAGTGGAAGCCAGGACACGGAACATACTCGACGGAGGTAACGATCTGATGTTCAACTGGAATAGAAAAGACATATTCTTCACCATCCGGGACGAGTTGCCAACTCCACCTCCTACTACCACCCCTTCTGATCGTCGCAACTACAATTTGTGGTGTCATTACCACAAAGAATATGGCCATACCTTGGCCCAATGTCGCGAACGCAAGCGTATCCTACATCAGCTAGCTGACGAGGGGAAGTTAACACGGTTCGTCAATCGGAAAGACTATGGCACAAGAAGCGATACTAAAAAAAGACCTTGGAACCCGAAACGCATATCTCCCAGAAGAGATGAGACTAGACGCGAAAGTTCCGACACTCAAGGAACTATCTACATGGTTTTTGGCGGCTACTCCGAAGCATACCCTACTATTTGCGCTGCGAGAGACAGCGTCTATACTCTGCTCAAACGACCACCAAAAACCACATCAAATGGGCCCATCATGAGATTCGATGCTACTACTTCCCAACCGCTGCAACAACCACACACTAATCCTTTAGTGGTTACCATCAAAATTGGGCAAATGAAGGCGAGGCGAGTATTGGTGGATACCGGAAGCACAACCGATCTTATAACGATGGAATGCCTCAGGCAAATGAAGTTCGAAGAAAACCACTTGCAGCCCCTCGATAAACCCTTGATCGGGTTCGGAGGAAATCAAGTCATACCCCTAGGAACAATCATACTCCCTGTTCGGGTGGGGGAGAGAGACAGGAGTAGAACAATGCCCATACGATTCACGGTGGTGGACTTGACATTCCCTTACAATGCCATTATCCCCACTCATCAACAAAATCAAAACCGCAATGGACACCTTGAAACGAGGAACTTCCGTCATCCCCTCCAAAAGAGGAAGGGTAGAACAGTCTCCATCCGTCATGAGTGTGTACATGGACAACCCCAACACACATCAAAGGCCTTACTCGGTTGAACTATATGAAAGACCTTCCAGAGACGGTAAAACAGGATATCTTGGCTACCGTCGCTGAGTTCCGTGACATCTTCGCTTTTTCTACGGAAGAGATGCCTGTGGTTTTCGAACCTTTCAGTTCGGGCCTGCTCTTGAAACATATTCTGAAGTTCAGAATTGATTTCAAAAGCCGTCTCCTTTTCAAAGAAAGTCTTTTACAGGTCCGGAGACATAGTGGCCAACATGATGCATTTGACATCCCGATTGGCACTTTGCCATCGGTTAAGGATAGCCTGAGTGACCTCCTCATTGGGAGCGTCGGGCATTTCCTCATCAAGGGCGTATTCCTTTTGCTCTTGCATCAGTACAATGTGCAGATCTTTGCCAATCAAGAAAGTTTGGCCCCCTCAACTTCTCCTTGTCGAGAATTGAGCGTAAAGAGAATTGGTTGTTGTTTGAGTTACTTGCAGACATGGTTCTACAATTGAAAGAATTTGAAGTGAAAAACCATTCATAATTCAATAATTTGAAATTTAAAAGCGTTCATGCATATTTTAAACATATTGAGCATTTTATCCACGCATTTATAAAATTGTCCTTTTTAGGCGAGAATAAAATGATTCCGAGATCCTAAAGATTAAGAAATGGTTAAGCTTGCTTTGGCTTGTCTTAATCATTACATATCTTAAGGTAAACAATCCAATTGCTAATAGCTCCAAGCTACTCTCGGTTTGATAAAATGTCGCATCTAATGCATCCTTGACATTTTATCTCTTTTGCCACGACATCTAAGGACTCCTTACTGATATCGTTTAGCTTAACCAAGATAACTTGTATCCTAGTATACCTTACGTTCCTAGGGAAGTAGTGATGTCTCGCTTTGGCGTAGTCCATCACGTACGCGCATTAGTTCGGTAAGTGTTGTTCTTGGAACGATAAATTTTAGCTCAATATTATTAAGGGACATAGGGTTTTTATATTGGTTGATTTAAGTGAATTTAACCAATCATCGCAACATATAGCAATCCTAGACATGCATCCAACAATCATATATAGTAACAAAATATAAAGCATAAAAATAGATGCATTTGGCAACTAGCATGACCCCTTGAAATCTTCAATTTCCATGAGTCTTCATCTTGGCTCGTCTTCATCGAAACGCCGTCTTGAGACATCTTGGCTAAAATAAAATAAACTAGCTAGAACGACTAAGATTAATCTAATAGTACAAAAATACTTAACGATTCGCAGACCGTATTTAGATTTACAAAAATACATAACGAAGCGCAGTCCGTATTTTCTATCCTAGTCGGGCCCCACTAGTTGCCATTTTCAATAACCTGTTTTGAAAACAATCTTTCGTTCACCCATTCACTATTTGTGAATGGTCCATGCAATTTTACGAAATACAATAATTAAACACGCAAAACTAGTAACTAACTTAGGTGGTTAATCCGATTCACGTGCCTAATTAAAACTAGTCAAAGTTGTTTAATCCATTATTTCTAAATGCAAAATGCTCAAGTAATCAACTAAGCTTCCACTAAATTCCGCATCCACACTTATGTTGGCTTAACCCAATATTTGTTAAAATTTTGCAAAACCAAAAATCGAGGTTTTTTAACCTCGTTAAAATAAATACCAAAAATATTTTAAATACAAGATAATGAAAAATATTATAGCCCAAGTTTTAAGAAAAAACACCCCAACATAACCCTTTGAGGGTGCGCACCATGGCTGTTAGGCAGCCCATGGCCTGGTGCCATGGTGCATAGGCGAGGTACGCTGTGCCCAGCATGTTCTGCTACTAATGCCAGCTGCCTGCTAGCATTTTGTGCATGCTTGCTAGCACGCTGGTGCCTGTGAGCATCTGGCCTTGGTGACACTTGTGGTTTTGCATCAATTTGCGTGCATTTCCTCGGAATTTTAATTCGGATTTGTGTGACATGATTAATTCCAAATTACATTTTAGAATCAATTTAAGGGAAATTAAAAATAAGTCCAACTAAATAAATTTAATTTTATTGGTGCACAACCCTAAATTTAAAATAAAAAATTATTTTTGAACAAAATTAGGTCTTTCTTTATGCTTAAAATAATATGCAAAATCAACAATGGATTTGACAAATGGGAGTTGGAAAAATAAACTAATCATCTAATGATAAAATTTTCCAACTTGCATACTTGTGCAAAATACCAAGATTACATCTTCCAATATGAAGATTAATCAAATTTTACTCACAAGTATTTGAGCTTGATGGATTTTAATCAACCAAACATGAAAAATCCAAACTTTGTTCAATATGAAATTTAGGGTTAGGGTTCCAATCATTTAAACCTTTAAAGATTAGAACTTTTTACATTTTAGGAACTTAAAATTACAAGTTCACAACAAGCTGTCACATTTTATTGCAATTTATTTGCAAAATTTGTGAAAAAACAAGTTAATGTGAAAAAAGGTATATCAACTTAAGCACTAATAAAAAAACTCCACTATTATGCTTAAGGATATTTTTAAAAACAGTAGATTAGTAATCCAAATGTGCATTTAATCTAACCTTATAATGCTTGCATTAATCAAGGCTTAAAATGAATTAAAATTTTCGTTGCAAAACGAAAAACCCCAAAAAAAATGGGTTTTTGGTTCGAATTTGGCTTCTGCATAGCCCTCAAAGAGAATTGAATCTTTTCCAGAATATCGATTCCACCCAAAAATCACTATTTTTGAGCCAAAATCTGGGTTCGACAACCAAATTGAGAATAAAACCGAGTTTTAAAATTAATTAAAATGAGCTTCTAATCTAATTAGAAGAACATGAACTAGAAACATAAACTTTTTTAAAACGCCTTAATTAATAAGTAATTGGAAAAATTAAAAGGAGCATGGCTCCGATACCGCTGTAGGGTTTCGTAGTGACCTGACACTACGCGGAAGGAAGCCCCCAAAGACCCGCCCCCTTAATAAAAGAAATTAAAAAGCATAATAAACATAATTAAGCAAGACTAAGAACAAGAGTTATACCTTTGTCGCGTGCTTCACTCCCGATGAGCTCTTACTTCAAAATCCCGAAACTACGAGATCTCCGATGAATTGTACCCTTGACCCAACCCGAGCGTCCCAAGTCTTGAAGGTTAGTCAAGACCCGGACTAACAAAACTATAAGTTTTACGAATCAAAGCTTTACTCTAATTACAAGAGTCTCCTTTTTAATTCCATTCAAGGTTGTATCTTTCCAATGCCCATGCCCTTGGTATTTATAGGGAAGAGAACCCTTTATTTCCAATCTCCCATCAATGTGGGAGAATGGGTAAAATCAACAATTTATTTAATTCCAAATTAAATAAATAATCAACTTAATCACATTGCGACAAGTGGCAAAATCACATGCTAATGAGTGATGGCCAAGGCTAGGTGGTGGCGGGACCATTTACCTTTTTCCTTAAGGCCCTTGATTGGTCCCCACAAGCAAGCACAAAACCGAGTCAAGGAGGGCTGGCTGGCTGCCAGCTAGCATAGCCTTGCTACCCAACATCCCAGCTAGCCAGTGCGTGCTGGTGTTAGGCTGTGCTGGTGCTAGTGCTTTGTGCTAGCACCTAGCACTAGTGCAGGCGCTGGCCCCAGCATCCCACGCACCACATGCATCCCCGCTACAACTCTCGCACACGCACATGCCTCGCACCACGCACCAGTTTCCCACACACTCGCATGCTGCTGCTGCTATGCCTTCCACGCACACGCACACGCACATAAGGCCTACCATGGTGTGTGCTTGTGCGAGGAGCCTGCGATGCTGTCTAGCACCCAGCCACGAATGTTGCGATGCAGTGCCATACGAAGGCACGCATGTACGCAGGCATGCTGCTGTAATGATGCGATAGGCTAAGGCACAAGCACACGCACACACGCAATGGCCTAACCATGCGATGGTGCTGTGCTTGTGTTGTGATGGTGCGCCTAGCCATGCTAGCTAGCTTGAACTAGCCTACCATCCACATGGTTAGACCATCGTGGTGCTACGGCTACTCTCGTACTTGTCGCTTGTGATATTGCGACGCTCGGCCTCGACGCCCTAGGCTCGATATTTGACGTCTGTATTCGTAAAACTCTGTCGACTCATTAAATCCTTTCGGATTAATTCGTTGTCTCGGATTGGTGATTTGATTGATTTTGACCTAGGGATGCAAACGGGGCGGGGATTGGAATTCCCATTCCCATCCTCATCTGTTAATGCAATACCCATCCCCGTCCCCATCCCCGCGGCGGGTATAATTTTTTTCCCCGTCCCCTCCCCGATGGGTTTGTACCTAAAACCATCCCCGCCCCACCACCCATTTGGGTATCAATCTCCGTCTAATACCCATTTTTCCTGCCCCACCACCCGTCAAATCCCCGCTTAATACCCATTTGTGCCACATATTTATATTCAATCATTTGGGTCTTAAAACCCATAATACATATCCAAACTCCAAAGTCTCAAACAAATACACATTCAATGTCTCAAATAAACCGGGGTTTCCTAAAATTTGAAAAAAAAGATTTTTTAAATAAATTTAGTGTTTCCCAAAATTTTACATATCTTGAGGCGGGGCGAGGCAGGGCGGGGATGGGGTGGGTATCACCTAAAACCCATCCCCAGCCCCATCCTCATCCCCGTGGTGAGTATGAATTTTATACACGTACCCGCCCCATGACCCATCAAACCGGGACCCATCCCCGCCCCATCGGGGTGGGGATGGGGCGGGTCTCCTATTAGACCCGCCCCGCTTGCATCCCTGGTTCAACCCGAAGGGTTCAGTTAAGATTAAGCTGTAATATCAATTGTACCTTCATATTACTTATCGGAAGCAGCCTTCGCCTAGGGATTTCGATCACTTGATCTTACTTAAGAATTAAATCTGTAATAATTCTGAACCCTCTATCAGAATGATACACTTGTTGGAAGGACACTATTCTTTTCATTTAACAATCTGGAATGTAGTCAAGCTATCTAATCCAGTTGATATTTCATCCATGAAGATTGTTTTCTTCATCCCAAAAATGAGTTCTCCTGCATTAGGTGAGATAGCATCAAAAGATTGCAAAGAAGTGCATATGTCATTAGAATAAAAAAAAGTTGACAACTAGTAGAGTCAGTTGAATGAAAGAATAGACAACCTGAAGTAACTCTCTTTCTTTTAACACCCGAAACCCCTCAATTCATGTCATCATCAAATACTATATCAACACATATATTAAGGCCGAGAACTTTGTGAAGGTAATATTTTGCAATGCTGTGCGTTTTTTCGCCAACTGATAACGCCTAGAGTACATGTCATCAAATAATTACACTATTCGTAAATTGCTGAGCTTACTCTCTACGTAAGAGGCAGAGAACAAGGTCATTTATAAAACACAACCTTCATATACGCATCTATTTTTGGGTTTAGATGTATATTTGTTTCTTTCTCTAATTAAATAAGTTCCTCCATATATCTTGCAAATCACATAACCGGACTCAATACTTAAAATTGTGAGAAAAAAAGATAACCGACTCAAAACTTCAAGCATATACTTGTTACTGTGTTCTTTGTTTAATATCGTCAAGGAAAAGTAATGTGTTCATTGTTGGCGGTGTGATGTTTGATCTCATTAATTTCATAGTTGATGCTTCTTTATTCCCTGCATATTACACTCAAGGATGTTACGTATGAGTTTTATTGGATTGATTTTAAGCACCACATTCCCAAATTTACATCTCTCTCACCTTATCACCCGAGCTTACCCTTTAAAAGTCCTCTTGACTTGGAGGGTAAGATTTTGTGCAAGTCTTGACGAAGGTCATCAAATCGAAGTGAGGTATGAGCTAATATGGTTGAACATCCTTGGGGAAGGTTCAAGCTTGAGGAAAGGAAGCGGTAAGATTGGTTGGTTATTGAAGGGTGCTACAATTTATTGTTTCATTCATGTCATTTATTTGTGACACATATCTTGAGTCTTGAAATAAAAGGATTTTGGTTTTCAATACATTACTCTAGGATAGTAAGAACTAGGGGTAAGCAAAGACCCAGGGTACCTGGTACCAGACCCCGAACCGGTTAGGACCCTGTTGAAACAGATTCCGATTCCAACTCCTGGAAATTCAAACCGGTAGCCACCGGGTACCCAATTATTTAATATGTTTTAATCTTTTTTTTTGTAAAACAACCTCTCTCTTTCTCTCTCCTCCCTTTCCTCTTCTTGCCCTCATCAGTATTCACTAATCACTATCACCGATTCACCGCCTCTTTCTTTCTCTCTCCTCTCTTTCCTCTTCCTCCACAAGGATCTTCATTAAAATCGCCGCTTCTCGTTGCTCTTGATACTAGCAACCGACATTTTCACCTAGCATCCAGTCATCCACCGTTCTCCACTTCCATCCTCTCCCCGACGCCAGTAAGTCCTACTTCTCTTAATTCTTATTTTTTTGAGATATTATCAATGGTACCCCTGTATTATAACAATTTATCAATGGTACCCCCGTTAATTCCAATGGTACCCCCCAACTATATCGCTAATTACAACTGTGACACTATTGTACTTTTTTCCGTTAAATGCCCATTAAATTTTATAAAAAACCAACCATGGTTATAGTTTCTGATTCATTTGCTTTCCCTCTTCCTTTTCCATCCTAACCCGTACTTGCTTACTCTGTCTTCATCATCTTCCTGGGTTGATTACGCCATTGTTGAAGCTTCATCTTTCTCATTGCTGCTTTTCTTGACATTGGTAAGTTCCCTAATCTTTCCTCATTTTTTCTCTGTACATGCAAGATGTTGAGTTGTTTGAGTTATTGCTCTAAATGTCGAGTATAATGTCGCATTTTTTTTTGATTTTATCGTCTTGAATGTTGCGATCATTAGGGTTTTTTCTTGAATTATGCGGTTTAAAAGTGTTCTGAGTCGTTTTTGTAAGGAATAAACCCTAAAAATTAGGACTTTTTTGAATTCTGAATGTGTTAGGCATTGGATGATTGATGTTGGATTTTTTTTTTGTTTTTGTGTTAATAGATTGTAAATGGATGATAGTGTGGTGTTGAAATTTCTATACAAGGGTAAAGAGACAGAAGTTTTTGTTGAAGATGTCGACCTAGTTAACTTGCTAGACATGATCATTGATTATTGGGATAAGGCTGAGAGGGAGGAAGATTTGATGCCTGAACATCCCAGTTTTAGTTATGTATACAAAAAGAAGCATGTTCGACTAGTTGATGATAAAGCATTATTGGGGATGTTTAGTAGAAATAAGGGCAAGGACAGTATTTGCATCCATGTAGGGGAATCTAAACCTAATGCCCTGTTAGATAATGCTTGGAGGCTTAGGGAAACCTTAAAGCAGAATGCACAGAAGAAAGATTTGAGACCTAATCTTCCTCCTGCAGAACCTGATGAGGAAGATGATGATGATGATGTTATGATAATTCCAACCCCTAGTGAACCCTATGAGAAACCGCCTGTGTTGAGTGTTGAGGATGATGTGGACCCCATTCCAACTCTTGTTATACTTGAGAAATAACATGTTGATGATGTGGATGTTGATATACCCTGTGAGGACCAACCTGTAATACTTGAGGAACATGCTGTTGAGGATGATATGGATGTTGAAGATGATTTTGATATAGAAGTGGACCCCATTCTAACCCCATTGCAGATTGTGAAGCCCAAGGGCTGGAAACCATCAAAGACTGAGTTTAGGTCCAAATTGCCTGTTTTGAGAAGGAGTAGCAGACATGTTGAGATAAACCCACCATCCCCTGGCAACATCAATTATGTTATCATTGAAAATACTGAGTTATTGAATGAGATAAATCCAGCTGATGAAGTTAATGATGAAGCAAATGATACTATCCAAAGTCAAGGTAATGATTAGAGATGGTCATGAGTCCAGGACCCTGTTGGACCCGCCCCGGACCCTGTTGGACCCGCCCCGGACCCTGTTGGACCCGCCCCTTTTTTAAGGGTCTGGATCTTATTTTTTGAGACCCATCGGATCCAGTCGGATCTGGATCCAGAAAATATTTGACGGGTCCGGGTCCGGGTCCGGGTCTCAAGGTGCAGACCGGACACGGACCTAGACCCTAGACCCGCCCCTCAGACCCGGACTCGGACCCTATACAATTAAATATTTTTTTTACTTTTTAGTAATTATTTTGTATTTGAATTTCATGGACTCGAATACGTGTTTGTAATACGATAATAAGTTACTTACAAAAATAAAAAAAGACTCGAAAAAGGTTCAATTTCGACAATCAAAGAGACTTTGTTTAAGACCCATTAAGGACCCATCAAGGACCCTAGACCCGTCAGATCCAGCGGGTCTGGGTCTAGGTCTGAAAATTTTGGACCCTTAGGGTCCGGATCTTGGTCTAGATCTATAAAAAATAAAAGGGTCCGGGTCCGGGTCTTGCCAGACCTGCTCCAGACCTGCCCCATGACCATCCCTAGTAATGATGAAGGTAATGTGGAGAAGACAACACCAAATAGAACACAAAAGAAAACTCTAAACAAAACCCGAAATAAAATCTCAAAGACAAATGCTAAGAAATATTCTAGTTTGAACAAAAAAATCCCAAAGACCACTATGAAAAGAAAGGGAATTAAGAAGACAGTTATTAGAAAGTCTGCAAGACTAATGCAACAGAATAAGAAGGCTTCTGTTGCATTCAAAACACGATCCTTGCTCAGTGAAAGTGATGATGAATCTTTCGGTCCAACCATGTCATTCCATAGTAGTGACAGTGAAAGTGTGTCTTTGGTTGATAGTGGTAAAGAGGCTGAGGTAGAGGAGGGAATTAGGATGGAAGATGTTGATGCAGATCATTTTGATCCATTTGAAGGACCAGCTTGGGATGATCAATGTGATGACTTTGATAATTATTTAACTAAGTTGTATAAGAATGGGGAATTGTACACAGACAAAGGTTTTGGGAACATTGTGATTAAGGAGTGACAATTGTTTACAGATAAGCAACATTTGAGGGATGTGATTAGGGATTATTGCATACAATCTGGTTTTTTAGTGATTGTTGATAAAGCAGACAGACTTAGGTACACAATTAGTTGTAGTGAAGCGAAATGTGAGTGGAGATTGCATGCTTCTAGGCTGCCTGATGGTGTTACTTGGGCTATCAAAAAAATTCAAAATGCTGAAAACACATGCTTGGGGTTAGAAACCAAAAACTCTATGGTAATAGTGAAGTAGGCATGCTATGCCTTATTGGAGGACATAAGGGCTAATAATGACATCCTAGGTAAGGCTTTGAATGAGCTTTTGTGGTCCAAATATGGTGTTGAGATGGCACAACCAAGCTTGTATAGGGTGAGGAACATGGCCTTGAGTATCATTAATGGTGGGCATGATACATCATACAGTGCATTGCCATCTTACTGTGATGTTATCAAATCAAAAAACGAGGGTTCATATGCAAATTGCGCTTGGTATCCCCCTACACATCCTGATAGACCCCTAGTATTTATGAGCATTTTTGTATCTTTCAAGGCATCTCTGGATGGCCTTTTTTCTGGTTGTAGAAGTGTTATTGGAGTGGATGGTGCTCATTTAAAGGGTAATTATGGTGGTGTTTTGTTATCTGCAATTGCCATTGATGGCAACAATGAAATTTTTCCAGTGGCATGGGGTATTGTTTCATGTGAAGATGAAGAGAGTTGGAAGTTCTTCATTTGGCATCTTAAACATGTGCTTGAACTAAGTAACAGGGGAGACAATTGGTGCATAATATCTGACAGGCAGAAGCTAAGAACACTTATTACTTAGTATTTCATTGATTATGCATAATCTTCTAAACCTAATCTTAATATGTTGTTTTCAAATGCAGGGAATTAAGAAGGCTCTCAATGATTTGTGGCCTAAGGTGTAAAGAAGGTATTGTTGCAGACACCTTAGTGCCAACTGGAAGAAGTCTTTTCTTGGACCTAAGTTATGGCAACTGTTTTGGCTAGCATGTGGGGCCTTCTCAACCTTCACATTTGCAATGGCCATGAATGAGATTGAAAAAAACAACCCTGAGGCAAGGAAATGGCTTGATAATTTGGGTCCACAGGAGAGATGGACAAAACATAAATTTGATCCTGAATTGAAGTGTGACATTAACAAGACAAATTTTGTGGAAAGCTTCAATGCAATCCTAGGAACTGACAGGTGCAAGCCAGTGTTAAGTTTGTTAGAGGGAATTAAGAGAGTGACAATGGTTAGGTTAGCTGCAAGGAGGCAGAAGTGTGAAGATTGGGAGAGGTTGTGTCCAAACATTGTGAAGAGAGTTTAAGTATTGTGCAATGAGAGTAGGTCTTGCAGGGCTTTCATGTCTAGTCCAGGGGAGTATGAGGCAATGAGAGCCATTCTTCATGAAGGTCTTGAATCACAATCATTGCTTCATGATTAGTATTCAGTGGAGAAATATAAGTTGGCCTATCGTCACAACATTAAACCTATCCCTAACCAGGATAAGTGGCTAGCTACTGAACACCCCACTATATTACCTCCTGTGCTCAAAAGAGGTATTGATAGGCCTTGTAGGAACAGAAAGAGAGGTGATGATGAAGAGAGGAAGGAAAAGAGGAGTAAGACAATAAAATGTGGGAAGTGTGGATATTTTGGTCAAAACAAGGCCACATACAAAGGAGGGGCAACAAAAAAACAAAAGGCAGCAAGAAACACTGATGATGCTTCAACTTCCAAGAGCAAGGGAATGTCATTAGTAAAGCAGAAGGCATCATCAAAAAAGGGAAAGAGCGAAGCAAAATTGAATAGTATTTGTGTTATGTGATTGTAGTTACTTAACTTTTGACTTAATTAGGATAAACAGTAGATTAATCCTCTTATGATTATAATTACTAATCCTCTTTTGTATAAGCAATGCATGATTATGAATGAACAACAACTTACTCCTCTTTTGTATAAATAATGTATGATTATGGATGAACAACACCAACTTGGTATGCATATTGATCTAATTCCCATTTTTGGTAATGAACATGTGTTTTGTAAAGAAAGATAAAGTACAATCTTACTTTTACATGGCAAGAACCAACATAATACCTAAGCTTACATAGATAGAAACCATTACAACGCTTACAATCTTACTTTACAATCGCAAGAAAAACCAATAATAGGTAGAACATTACAACAAATTTCATGAAAACCAGATACTTAAGTAAGCTATCAACCTTCTTGGACAACCCTTCAACAGTAGCTTTGAGTTCATTAAATTGTTCGCCATTCAACATTACAGGAGCAGCACCTTGTACCTCTGCAGGTGCAGCTTCATCAATGTTTCCTTCAAATTAGCATCATAACCCCATTCAAATTCTTGGCACGACATACATTTGTAGTAGATTCTTCTCAGATTGCTATTTGAACCCGAAACCTTAATATCATAGAAATTTGTTGGGTCACAGTAACATTTCTTCAACCTTACCCAGCTATCACCAACTTTAATGGAATTAACGTTAGGGCTTCCATGTCGTCTTTTGGTAGTACCAGAATACACCTTAGTGAAGAATGATGAGTTCCTTGAGGAAGCAGCCATGGAAGTAGAGAAGGAAGAGAAGAGGGAAAAGGGAAGAAGAAGATATGTGTGTTTGAAGTGATGCTGGGTATATAAACAATTAGAAACTAACCATGATTAGGTTAAATTCAAAATTTAACGGACATTTAACGGAAAAAAGTACAATAGTGTCACGGTTGTAATTAGCGATACAGTTGGGGGGTACCATTGGAATTAATGGGGGTGCCATTGATAAATTGCTACAATACAAGGGTACCATTGATAATATCCCTATTTTTTAAGTACAAATTGTTTCAGATCTATCGTTGTTTCAGATCTACTAGATCAATGGTTGTCAGTTGGACCACAAGTCGTTCGCCCATCTTTTATTGCCGCCTCGCCGCTAAGTACTCCACCCATCTTCTTTTTGAATGTATTCCATAAAGGGTGTAGAGGGCAGTCGTTGACTGGTTGGGGTATCGGGGTGGGGGTTGGGGTGTAGGGTTAAGGTCACAGATAGGGGGGAAGCGAAGGAGGAGGGGTTAGGGTTTCTTGGAAGGTTTAAGGTAGTGGTGTGGGTTGGGGTGAGCGGGGGTAGATTCAGGGTGCTCGGTTGGGTTTCGGGTGGTTTAGGGGTGGGTGGGATGAAGATTGAACATTCAGGTACCCGGTCTTGGAACCGGTTCCAATTGGTCAGGACAGATTCCGAAATTTCTGGACCCGCTTCAACCGGTTTTGGGATCGGGTCCAAGATTTGGATACCCGGTACAACCGGTTCCCGGGACTGGGTCCTGTGAACTTAACCGGGTACCCAGTTCTGCTCACCCTTACTAAGAACACAAACCACTGCAAGTAAAACAAATTAAAACACTATATAGATTACAACTACATGTTACAATTTTATGAACTTGATTTGTATTGTTAGACCATGTTACATTCAACATAACTACCTTCAATAACCCCTGTCATACACTAATTTAAAGTTGCATACTTTACTTGAAAAGGATTCGCTTGCACCTTGACCATCTAGCAGCAAAATCAAAATTCCCCAACTATGAAAACCCCCAAAAATGAAAACTTAAACTCACAAAGATTCATATATGATTACAACTGCACAGTTGTCGACAACTACACTTGCGTACTCATAGCGTTATATTTTACATCGAAACTGCCAAGGGTACAGAATCAGCAATAATTTAAATTGATGCAAACTCTCTTTTTTTGAACATCTGTAAAGAGAACATAAACAAACATCAACCTTATGATATCAACCCAACTCTTTTTTTTATATATATATTTATTTTATAGGGAAGTTCTACGTGGTGGCCTCAAGAATTCAACTTTTCCAACTCTCTTAAGTGGCACCAAGGTTTAGAAAAATTTAACCATAGTGCCCTTTTATAGGTTTATGGCCAACTTATTTAGTTAAAATGGTTAACCTATTTTTTTTTATTAAAAAACTATTTAAATTATATTTTAAAATAATAAAATTTAAAAAAAAGTAAAAAAAATTCCCAAAAATTCTTAGCCACCCCACAAACCCTAACCTTGCCGAAATCCGACCAGGTACCAACTCCCGACCACCGAAACTACCTCCCAGCCAATCCCCGACGTCCAAAACCACCTCCCAGCCAACTTCCGACCACCAAAACCACCTCCCATCCAACCCTTGACCACGGAAACCACCTCATCCAACCCCCGACCACCTAAACCACCAAAACTGGTCGACCTTCCACAGCCCCACCTGACCTTGTCCCGACCCCCAAAATTGCTACCCCGATCCCCAAAACCACTACGAAGTCCAAACCACCACCACCCCCACCGCAAAACCCTAAATTCAACTAGGTCATATGGGGTTGTGGAAGGCCGGCTGGCTAGTTGTGGTGGTTTAGGTGGTCGGGGGTTGGATGGGAGGTGTTTCGGTGGTCGGGAGTTGGTGGCTTGCCGGATTCTGGCAAAGTTAGGGTTTGTGGGGTGGCTGGGAATTTTTGGGAATTTTTTTTTAATTTTATTATTTTATAATATACTTCCTCCGTTCTATTTATATTGCAACAATGGAAATTTTTCAGTATTCATCATGTTTTACCATATAATATGATTTATACATTAAGCAAAATATAGTCATGTAGGATCATGTTGGATTTGTCTCATAAAATACTTTCATAATATCAATTTTCTCTTACACTTATAGATATTTAGCATATAAAATGTGCTTTGGGATGCATAATTTCATCCTTATTGCAATATTAATAGAACGAATGAAGTAATTTAAATAAGTTTTTAAGAAACAAAATCAAAGGTTAACCATTTTAACTAAAAAAAGTTAGCCATAAACCTAAAAATGGGCATTATGGTTAATTTTTCTAAACCTTGGTACCATTTAAGAGAGTTGGAAAAAAGTTCATCTTCCATGTAGAAAAGTTGAATTCATGAAGCCACCATATAGAATTTCCCTATTTTATACAATAAATCACTATTTCAATATTACACCTTAGAAGAAAAATGAGTAACCAACATTTAAATTGAAATTAGCACATAAGTTCTTGCCTAAAAGAAGGTATCAATTGATAATGTTATGCGTTATGAATTTTCAAGCAAATAATCAAAACGACAATTAAATTTTAAGTGTTTGTTTCACTACCTCAATTCTCCTTCCTCCTTTTCTAATTCAATGAGAACTGCATCCCTAACCAAAGAAAACAAAATATAAGGGAAAAGTGAAACCTAGAAAATACTAGATAGTTAATATGGAACAAAAATGGCAGGATTTCAACATCTTCATGCCTCTTCATAAAGATGATTTTACTAACTACAATTGCAACCCTCATCTGAAATTTGAATGAAATTCCTACTCCAATTAAACCTAGAAATAGTTGCAAGACTGTATCCAAGACCTAATTATTCGATATCTAGATGTCTATCCATACCAATTACACTTAATGCCAAATCTCAAGAATAACTTATCTATGAATCTATGACTATTAAGGAAAAGCACTTTCATTATTTTCTCATAGGTAATCAAAAATTGAATTGCCCAAATGATAACCCATACAACAATCAAATGAGAAAGCGAAATTTCAAGAAACATGAGAAATCATGGGTGATCAATCACGTCTTAAAAGAAAATTCCTTCTAGAAATTCAAGCAAGTTTACAAACAAGGCCCACATAACCTAAAACTAATAAAATGTTTGGTATCGTTTTTAGTTTTCAGTTTTCAGTTTTTTTTTTTAAAAAAAAACAAATCATAAGAAACAAGAAACAAGAAAACGATGTTTTCACTTTTTTATTGTCAGTTTTTAAAATTATCATGATTTTAATAAGTTTGACTAATTTTTGATTCTTTATATGACATATATCATATGATTTTGAAAAACAGAAAACCACAGCAATGCCAAACAAGCCCTAAGTTAGTTGATTTTATTTACAATAAGGCCTGCAAATTAACGAATTAGAGAATCGACGAAACACATATATCAAAGCTATCAGAGACAATTAGAGAAACAACAGAATTTGACAAGAAAAAAAATCAAATCCTGGAACCTACCTTAAGTCTAGGAGTTAGTTCATTAAAAATAATGATAAATGGTGTTAAGTTAAGCATAGTATCAACTCTACATTATAAGGGTTTTTTTGGCCAAGCTTCTGACCTTATAGAGCATAGTTTAACACACATAGTTTAACTCGACCAAGGCATTAACAAAATACCTAACACATGACCTTATAGAGCATGTCTATCTTAAGGTAAGTGTGATCATAGTCCGTAATACCCTTGAGATAACTTAACTTAGGCACACTTCTCACTAGTATAAACTATTCTATCAATAAGTAGATGTTTTATCAATGAGTAGATATTCTATCAAAGAGTAAACGTTCTATCAACGCGTAAGCTTTCTACCAAAGAATGAACCTTCTATCATGAAATAACTTTTGATCAAAGAATAAACTTTCTATCACTGAATAGCTTTATATCAGTGGATCTTTTCTCTACTTCCTGGCATAGTGACACGGCCAAGGGCGTTATCGGCCTCCCGGCGCCCATTGGCAAAGTATGAGCTCATGCCCCCTCCAGCTGACCCTCTCGGATCCTACCTTCGGGAAAAACTAACACAATGGGGTACTAAACCAGTGCAGAGGCCACTATATTGAGGTTTGCAAGGCCCGCATGGTAACACCTCGGTCAAGGGGCGTTATCGGTGGTCCCGTCGAACCTCACCTAGGGGACTAATAAAACAATCGGACATGATCCAGTTGAGTCACGCCAGCTAATCGTAATCTAGTACCTTATCAGATGGGAATAACTTCCACTCTTAACTATTAATGAGCGCCATGGGATAGCAGTGCGCCAAAACCCACTGAGCCACTCAGTAGAATAGGAAATTCACCTATAACGGAATCATTCTAACTCCAATTAAGGCATAATCTAATTCTTAAATAAATAAGGGGGTGGTTCCCGCCTTTTATTAACACTCTCATTCTCTAAACTATTCTAAGCGCAAGGATTTCATAGTCGATAACTCTTCATGTAAAGTGTACTCACTAGTATCTCATAGTTTCAATGCAATGTATATTATAACAATAAACAATAATGTCTTAAAGAAAATTGCATATAAGGGTGCGTGTACGTACCTGTAAGCGTCACTGCACGATCAAAAGTCACAAAATCACCCGACTAAGGCTCTATTTTCCTCTTACAAAAATGGGCACCTATATAAGTTATGAGTGGAACTAATAAGTTCCCTTAACTACTTTGACATACCAAACTAAATACCAAAGTAACCGCTATCACCCACTCAACATGAGTTTCCGATTACTCTAGCACGCACACAACTCATTCAATACAAGTCAAAAGCATTAACTCAACACAACGTAAGTCTTTCCATCAATTTAAAGTAGAAGTATGTGTGAATCGTTTCTTTACATTAACTAATTTTGAGCATATCGGCTCGCGTTACCCAAAAATAACTAATCACAACTAAATCTTATAATTTTAATATAACATTAATATAACGATAAGGCAAATCTTAGAGTTATCGTATTGGGATATCATATGTTACATTCTCCAAAGCTATTAAGAAATATAGTCAAAACAACACGACAATTAACTTTAGCAACCATCGACGATAAGTTGACATAATGCTCTTGGCTTACGAATATCATGTATCTATAACTTCAATAACAACCTAATAAGAGTATTTGTAATTTACAACAATCAAACCACAACAATTAGTAACTATTATTCCCAATTTAATCAATCAAAATCACTTTCTTAGTCAACTAACATCATCACCATTACTAATTATTCACAACAATAACTAATCGACCAAATCTTAAAACGTTTAAAGTTATTTAATCAATCATCACCAAAATATAGTATAACAAATACATCATTGGTAATTTCGTCTCTAAATCCAAGCCCTAATCGTTTCGTGTTCAAAGATAACATGTTTAATTACTACCCATACTAAGATTCAAAGAAACTAATACAAAATCAACACACAACCCATAATTTCAAATCACCCTTCAAACCCTAAGTCATGAACATTTTTAATTCATCAAACACTCTTGCCCACAAAAAAATTCAATGAAAATTATACAAGTTCAACACTTTTCATTCATATTTCAAAAACCTAATTCATAAGTACATTCAAATCATCAATCCAATTCTCACTCATTACAAGATTCAATAACAATCATACAAAGTTCAACCATTTTCTCATAAGCTTTATAAAACTTTTAATTGAAAACAACAAGAATCAAATAGAAGAGGAGATGGCTCACAAAGTTAAAACTAGCAAAAAGGAGAAAGAGGTAAGTTAGGGTTGTGGTAGTGGTGGCACGGGACCGAACCGGTTAGAGAGAGGACCCCAGACTGACCACCGTGGCTGGCGGCACGTGCAGCAAATGCAGCACCTCAAGCTGCTGCTGTCGTGGCTATTTAAAGGGGAAAAACAGCTTCGTCACAGGGAGGAGAGAGGGAAGACCGATGGTGTTGTGGGAGGCCGGTTTCCGCCGCAGCTGAGCTGCTGGTTGGTGGTCTCGTGATCAGCAGTGAGGGAAAGGGGAGAGAAGAGAGAAGAGAGGAAGAGAAGAGGCGTGCCGTTTTTTTTTGAATGGAACAAGGAGTAATGCTCACTTAAACCCTAACCCATCCTATATATTTTATTCATTTACTTGTTTATTTATTTATTTATTTCCCTGGATTCATCTTCTTGCGAGGCCCAACTAAGAACTCACCTTCGTATGCTCACACATTTTAATAAAATAATAATTTTGATTCAAACCTCTTTATTTAGAAGTCGTAATTGTATTTTTAATATAAATATATGTTAATATTTAAATTCATATACGAAAGGAATTTATTAAAACTACTTCAAAGTTAATTTAATATAATTATAAAATACCCAAAAGTCATTAAAATATTAATTAATGACGTTAGAGAATCTCGGGGTGCTACATATATGGTATAACTCTAGCTAGTATTTTTTTTAAAAAAAGAAAAGTTTAAGTCATAATGATATGATATTTTAACAAAAATAAAAATGTCAAGGCGTACCTGCAACAACTTAATATGTAATTAATCTATAAGGGAGCGTAACTCAACATTCCACCAGCAATTTGTCAAGGCATACCCGCAACCATTTCATTATATCCATGCCAGATCTAGATTCTTTCTTCTCATTCATGACCTTATTAAGTCTCCCCTACAAGTACGAAAAAATAAATTAGTCTTATTGTCCTCAACTTTAGGTCCTACATAGTTAAGTGATATAGCAATACTAGCATGAAACTCCATTCTTTCAAACACAAACAATACCTGTAATATTATGTACTCTTTCTCTCACTCTAGTTCATTTCATGCAGTTGTAGAGTTTTGACTTGCTTTTGACGCAAAAAAACAACAAAAAGCGGCACAATAAAAGGGCTTGATTATAAGAAGGGAGTGGGTCCTCCTTCCAAGATTCTAACCTGGTTGGCAATAAACCATTTTCTGGAATTCATCTTTCTCGTACTACAACTTCTCAATTATCCTTTAAACACAGCTCTTGCCTTGACTTCCTAAGCATATGAAAAGAAAAAATCAACACAATTGCAAGCAAACTTTAGCAAACAAAATCAATTCAATAGCATAAATATCATATATTAGCAAGCTCCCAACATGCTAGTAAGCATAAGCCCTTCGCACATGCTCATCCAGATTTGTACAACACCATACTTACTTACTCAATAGGCTTTTTCAAGACCCAATCACCTTCCTATCGGGCAAAATAACCACAAATATAAGCACCACACTACCATAGTATCATTTCCAAACCAAAGTTCACCAGTGCAATATGAAAATCTATAAAAAGCTAGAAGCACTACACATAAGAACAAGTTGATAAGATCCATGCAATTCAGCAAGATAATAACATGAGTATAATAATTAGTCACTGGTAAAATACAGTAGAACTACCACTAATTCTGAACTGATGAACTCAGAAAACGTATTCTAAACAACAAACACTCGCAGTTGCATACATCAAACACCATCAATCAATCACTCGTAGTTCCATATCTTTAGGCCAAATGAAAATCAGAATAGATAAATTATGCATTCGATCATCATATACAATCCACCAAAAAAAGTACCTTCACCGAGGGCTTCTAGTTATTGGCTAAAGAAACCTTATAAACAAATCAAAAAGCCTCTTCTCCTAATTACTTTCTTAACACAAAATCATCCTGATACAAAAAGTACCTGCTCGGAGGAGGCCTCTGTTGTAGGGAACGGAGCTGCAAATGGCAACGACACTGATTATTGGTTTCACTACTGCTGCTTCTGCCACCTCCATTCTTACTAGATTCGCGCTGAGGAAGCTTGGAATTAACAATTGTGAAAACATACTCTGTAGTAGTTAGTACAATCACTCTTCTCCATTGAAGCTGAAGAAGCTATTCTTCTTGTGCGAGTGATTTTGGTAATTCCTTAGTAGCTCAACCTTATTGCAGAATTTGTTTCTCTGGAGGAAAGAAAGCTCAGAGTACGCCGAGAACTTAAACAATGCTTCAATGGAGGGACAAGGGGAGTTAAACGACCTTTATGGTTGTGGGGAATTGGGTGGAAAAGAAAGGGGTAAAACAAGTTGATATGTGACATTAACAAATTTTGTTTAACAAGTGATATTTTTGTAAATAAATCAAGATTTTTTATCTTAAAAATGGCCTCAACAGTCATGATGACTGGATGAAATTGTTGAAAGGAAAATTAAGTGTTCCCTTATTTGGTTCAAAATATTATACGGGAATTGATTGAAAATAAAAAAAATTGGATGAAAAGCTGTTTTTATAAGATATTCACTCTCCTTTTCTCTCAAAATTGGAGGAAACTGACAAGAAAAAGAAAATTAAAATCTATCCAATTAAAAAAAATTTAATTTATTTAATTTTTTATTTCCTCCAATATGATAATTTTCCCGCCCAAAACTAATATTTCTCTACATTGTACAGCCACTAGGCCACTAGTAAGAAAATATAAATGTGCACCGGTTATAAAAAATCGGTGCATAAGAGATTTTTCATTTGGTACCATTATGCTTTAGACTTTTCCATTTGGTACTCAATTTTTAGTTTTAGTAAAGAATAACTCAAAATCATTACAATTGTACCATGTAGAATAAAAATAAAAATTGAATATAATGGTACCAAATAAAAAATCCTTTAAATGAAAGAGTAACTGCACCGATTTCATAACGAATCGGTTCAAAATCAGAGCAAACTTGTGCCAATGGCACCGATTCAGACCAGTGTGAATTTAAAAAAAAGCGTGCTTTTTTTTTTTCTTTCCTTCTAACACTGTTTTCCTCGTCTCTCTTCTCTCTTGCTCTCTCTCCTCACAGATTCTCTCTCCACGCTAGCTTCCCACCTTGAAAACTTACACTTCGTCGGCGCTGGCAGGTGTTATCTGCTCCTTACCAGGTTTTTCTCTCCCTTTTTTTTTGTTTTCGTATGATTTGGGTTTTGATTTCGATTTCATTGAGTTCTAGGGTTATAATTTTGGATTTTGTAATGTGGTTGTTGTGTTTGGGTTTGAGTTTGTATGTGAAATTTGATTTTGAGTTTGATTTCGTCCCTCTTGTTAGAAGATAATTAAGTTTTTGATTTACGAAAACCCCTTTTTGATTGTTCTTGTGATTTAGATATCTAGGTATGTTCACTTAGTTCAGATTATGGGTTTGATTGGGTTTTAGTAGCTGGAATCAGATCTAGGAGTATCTGAAATTGCATCAAATAATATGTGCAATTACCATTTTTGATCTTAGAGAAACTTAAATTTTTAGCAGGCTACAATATTGTGTTGTTTGTTATGAGATTGCAATGATTATATTCTCATGTTTGACATGCTTAAAGGTTATAATGCTTGAAATTTTAAATAGCCTGATCTTTCACCTATAGGTTGAACATCTTTAGTCCTTTGAAATGGGCTCAATTTTGAAACAAGAATGCAGATAATTGAGGAGTTACAGGTTGCTATCAGCACAATTGAAAGTTTGAGAGTTAAGTCTTGGAATTTAGAAGGGTAGTAACCGTTCTGCTTCTATATTTATCTGTATACCTAATACAATTTTTTCTTATGCTCGGAATTGTTGCCTCTCCCTCTACGTTTCTACTTTACTCTCCTTATTTTCACGATCCTTGCGTGCTTTTTTGGACTTTATGTAACAATGGTAAAGTTCACTGGTTTTGTTTGGGCGATTAGGTATTTGAGATTTTGAATTAGTTGCTCAGAAAATAGTGGTTGATAATAATGCTTTAAATCATGTTTGCATGAGTTGTTCTTTATCATTCTTAAGTACGTACGTAGTTAGAAATGTTGGATTGTTTTTAGTCTTACTGATATGGGCTAAATTCGTCCTTTAAGGTGCTACTGTGGAAATCTTTTGTGTCTCAGCTATTTTCTTGCTGGGGAGATCTAGATTTAAGCTATCCAATGGATTATACATTGCAGTTGCTGCCAGGCTGCACAAGCAGGCTTTATTAGTGGATGTACTTAAAGCATTATGGAGGGCAGGTTATTTCTATAAATCATACTTGATTCGTCAAGTGCACGTCGTCAATACAACAGGTATGAGCATTGCAGTAATAGCATCTAAACATCAAGCTATACAATTGAGTTATTCACCATTCTTGGAGGGTTCATTAGCTCTCTACTATTTCTTTTCCTCTTTATAGTGAGTTTGGTATTTTGTCTTGCATGTGACTGAATTTTAGCTTGATTAGTAATTTGTGCTTTTGTTTGTTTGTATTCTATTGCAGTTCGTTGTGAATCCAAAATAAAGGTAGAGAAATGCCGACTTTACTATCTTTGCCTCCGAGGGTACTAATCTTTAAACTGACCCTTTTTGAAATTTTAGCTGCATATATTGTGTTTTAGGTCAACAGAAATTTATTTTGGTTCGCGTACAATAAATATTTTGGTTTGAAAGCTCTAATGTCTCTATCGTTGTTTGCAAATATCCTATGTTATTAGGCTATAAGCAGAATCAATCTTTCTATTGTTTCCTTTTGTCTCTCTGTGATTATGATCTTAAACCTTATGTTTCCTTTATTGCAATAAATCATTGAAGATTCATCCTTGAGTTTTGATTGGATATTAGAACCTTGGTTGTCTTTGCTGATGTTAATAGTTTTATAGGCTAAGACGGGAATAATATTTATATGTATGTTGCTATTTTAAATGAAGAAATTCATGATGATATAACTAATGCGAATGGTTGCTAACTCTGGAATTAGCTCCTTGTATGTTGCTATTTTAAAATTGAATACATAATGCGTCTACGCAAGGTGCCTTGACAGGTCGTGTTTTAGTTTTGCGAGCACGTACACTATGGCCTCGCGAAGCTGCTACTGCAGCTGGCCTAGAAAGGTTGTAGCTGCTGCTGCCCTGCCGAGGCTGCTGTTGCAGCTGCCTTGGCAAGGCTGCAGCTCCTACTACTCTGCTGAGGCTGCTACCGCTGTGTACCTCGCACCTCAAAGCACCTCATTTCAGAATTGTGTTATCCAAGTTTTTCTTTCGATTACGCCCACTACACACTGCATTTCTCTTCTTTGCTTTTGCTAATGTGTTGCTGTTCTGTTGCTATGCTGCTGCTGTTCTGCTATTTTGGTCATTGTAACTGGGCTTGCTCATGAAGTTGCTGATAAACACTTTGCTGAGCATGTTATAACACTTTGCTATATTATTGTACCAAGGCTCATCATTCGTTAAATACTTCATTATTTTCTGCTCTACTCTTGCGTCTTGCCATAAGTCTATAGGCTTCAATGTTTTAAAACAATTATTTGGGTAGTTCAATTTGAAAAATTAAATTGGGGATTTTTTTTTTCTGATGTCAATATTTACATCTAAATTAGTTTTATTTTGATTAATTTTGGCAGTTGGACAAGTTCATTCCCAATAGATCAGCTATGGATTTTGATTACGCCCACTACGCTGCATTTCTCTTCTTTGCTGCTGCTTCTGTGCTATTGTTCTGCACTTCTGCTTTTGTGCTGCTACTTAAAAGCTATAAGTGTATAAGCTTCAATGTTTTAAATCAAATCGTAATATTACAACTTGTATTAATGAAAATTATAAGCTTATACATATGTTAGTGTTTATATGTCAATTTAAATGAAAAAAATGCAAACTATTTTTAAAAAAATTTTCTTAGGCATTGTTTGCACCGGTTTAAACTGGTGCGAATAACTTGTTTTAATGTTTGAAGGCATTAATCGCACCGTTTAACCGGTGGGAACAAAATTTATTCCCACCAGTTTTGAACCGGTGCAAATAATTTCACTTATTCGCACCCCTCAAATCTAAGTGGTTTATTTGGGTTTATTGTATGTCTGCTACTAAGTATGATTATGGAGTTTTGGGTTACTTAAATCATATTCGTATTCCTATTTGATACGGTAGGATTAATTGCTGAAATATTATTGGATCAATTCATTTTATGTATTGTATTTCTGAATGGATTTTAGGTTTGTGTAAAGTTTGTAATAAAATTTAATTTTACTGAAATACTCGTATGTCATAGTCCTCATAAAGACTTTATGATATAAATTAATATCGGTCTTTTTATGGTGTAATTAGTTATGTGTCTATGTATTATAATAGTTATGAAATTAGATTGTCCTTTTTGTTGTTATTATAAAGTATTATGTATTTATTTATTTTATTTTATTTTATTTTTTTTGCTATTATGTTAAAATAATGAATTTTTACATGTTTATATATTTTTCTTTTCAAGAATGTTTATATATTTTTTCTACTATAATTTAATCTATTTTATATTTGTATTCTTTAATTTTGTTGCATATTATGCCATAGATGGAAGAAGATTGTAATGGTAGTTACCATGAGCCAAATATAGAAGATGACTACAGTGTTGATTCTTTGGTAATGACTTAGGATAAAATGAGGCAATTTGCTACTATCAAAATGATTTGTTTAGTTATATATGAATTATACATAATCGAAAGAAGGTTGATTTATAACCATATGCCATCTCGAGAAGAGACTAATCGCAAGCAGAAACCTTTCTACATTTTATACAACTTTTGGAAGAAGTCGTCATTTTTACGTATGGTACTAGATACTTTTTCTCATTTATGTACCCTATTGTATACAAGGAGTCAATTGAATGACACACGTCGTGCTAATGTTGAAGAGCAAGTTGCAATATTTATACATGCTATTGCTCATAACGTAAGAAATTGCATTTTGCAAGATGCTTTTCGTCATTCCGGTGAGACCATAAGTAGATATTTTCATTGAGTTATGGAAACTATCATTTCTTTAGAGAATGAATTTCTTATAAAACCTGACGGAACATCTATTCCTTTGGAGATTATGAACAACAACAGATTTTACCTATATTTTAAGATAAACTATATGATTTAAGTAACTTTAATTATAATTGCACATAAAGATATAAAATATTGTGCAACTTTAATTTTATGTCAAGATTATATAGGAGCTATTGATGGTACACATGTCCGTGTTAAAATTGCTAATTCTAATGCACCAAGGTATCGTGGTAGAAAATGCCTACTCAAAATGTCTTGGCATCTTAAAATTTGATTTAAAGTTTACTTACGTGTTACCTACTTACCTGGATGGGTAGGAACAACATCAGATTCAAGAATAATTAAAGATGTATTAAATAGAGAAGATAGATTGCATATCTTTGAGGCCCGTTTGGTACATATATGGTATTAGAGGGCGGTAATGGTAATAAAATTAGTAATAAAAATTTGGTTGTTTGGATGCCTTCAATGGTAATGGATGGTAATAATATAAGGTAATGAAATTACCAAAAAGGGACATTTTTATTACCATCAAACAACCTGGTATTAGGCTGTAATGGTAATGAAGTATTACTGTGGTAATAAAATAAGGTAATGTTGTTTCGAGCTGAAGAAAAAAAATAATGAAGAAAAAAAAGGTAATGTATGTAATTATCCAAAAAAATATTATTATTAAAAAAGAATCATTAGATAGAATAATTTAGATACAATAATGATTTTAGATACAAATATACAATAATGAAATTAAGAGTCATTACCATTTTTTATTACTAACAACCAAATGCAATCAATGGAATATTATCTTACATTACCATTCTTTAGTCATGCACACCAAAAAAAATAATCTTCATTACCAATTCTCATATGTATTCCTTCATTACTATTGCCATTACAACATTTCATTTCCATTACTTCATTACCATCAACCAAACGGGTCGTGAAGGTAATAGCTATAACTTAAGACAAACTTTGAGTTCACATAACATACTTCAATCATCCAATTTTTATGAGTTATTTTTAGGTAAATATAATCTAGTTGATGTTGGTTTCATGCTCACTGGTGCGCTCTTAACCCCTTATAGGGTGTACGCTATCACCTAAAAGAGTACTCTATTCGTGAACTAAAAAATGCACAAAAACTTTTTAATCTTTGGCACGCGTCACCACGCAATGCTATAGAGAGAGAATTTGGGGTGTTGAAAAAAGGATTTGCTATCATTGCAAGTTCAACTGAGCCACAGTACACTTTTGATGCACAAAGAGATGTTTTCGTAGCATGTTGTATACTGCATAACTTTTTAATGAGTATTGATCCTGATGAGGAGCTTATTGCTGATGTTGATCGTGAGCTCTTAAATAGTAGGAGACGACTTAGGCGCAATGCAATAGATGAGGATACCGAAGAAGGAAAAGTTATTCGTGATAATATAGCTGCTCAAATGTGGAAGGCCTATGTACTTTAGTTTGTTGTTTCATATAATAAGATGACAAGGATTATCAAACTTGAATGTTAATGTATTTTTGTTTTTATTAAGTGAGTTTAACTTATCAATGTCAACTATTTTTTAAATGATAAGAAATTAAAAAAAATTCATACTTGTATGTTATTTTATTGCATTGTACGTGTAGGTTAACTAGATGGACATATCATCAAAAAAGAATGATCGAGGAGTCCAAATAAAATGATCGAAAACATGGATGCACTTCTCATTGATTCACTACTTCACCAACAACAGATTGGTAATAGAATAAATGGTCAATGGACTTCTTCATTCTATGAATCATGGTCAAGGAATTCCGTTAAAAGCTCGAGCTTCCACTACTTAAGAAAGAGCACTTGTAGAATCGCCAAAAGACTATTAATTTTCTATTTTCATGATGCACATGATCTAATATGTTTAAGAATTCCAGTGGCTTTGAATGGGATTCTGAGAGCAAGCTATTTTTAGCAAAGTATGTCAAGCCTTGATTGAGGTGTTTTTACTCTTTTTAAAATAAAATTTAAGCATTGTATTATTTTGAAATATTCACTAATAAATATATTGTGTTAAATCACATATTATAGACTAAACCTGATGCCCAAAAATGGATGACGACTCCATTTTACGAGAAATTCATGGACCTTTATGCAAAAGATTGGGAAAATGGTGAAGGATCTCTAACAAAAAAAGAGATAGCAGTACGTCAAAGGAGTGACTATGGAAAAGATTTCCCACCAAATAACATTAAAGCTATCGATGACCTAGTAAGCCAAAATGAAATAATTCTAGAGGATTTTGGTTGTAATAATTCTCCAATGATGCAAAAATTAGGATCTTTAAGTGCTTTCAAAAGTGAGAGCAAGAGATAGTTCGTCTAAAGGTAAGAAAAGAAAGTCCAGATGATGACTATGAGAACCAAGTTTTAAAGGAGGGACTCGATAGTAAGCCAAAAAAGAGATCAATTCAAAACGGCGTGATTGACACAAGTATGGAAAGAAGATCAATTAGTCAATCAATTGGGAAAGAATTCCAAAAATACATAAGGAACACAAGAAAAGAAGAATAAACAACAAAGATCTTCCCCTTTTGAATACATTCCGAAAATACTTGTAAAACCCTGGTATTCCCTAGGTATAAATAGCTGAGAACATTTGTAACAGCTTCATTCATACATTAATACTTGAAGATATATGCAAGTTACTTACGAATTCTATGTCTTTTCTGATGAAGGAGCGTATCCTTACTCATTATTGTCTCTTTAACTCTTATTCCTTTAGTTAATTTGCTCGTTCTTTATTGTGCTTTTGTTCTTGGTTATTGTGATTGTTAATGCAGGGTTGATTGTTATTACCCCTAAAACCTTTAGCAAATTCCTAGACCTATCCTATTAAGATTTGCCTAAACAATTTGGTGCCACCGTGGGGCTAATAATCAGTTAACCTGCCAAAAACTCTCCAAAAAGCCAAAAACATCATTCAGTCATGACTCAACAACCAGTACCCTTCACCATAACCGAAATTAATGAAGGAATGAACGCATTCCACCAAACCCTAGACCGGAAGAAAGGCCAAGTCGAGACCCTGTTGGCCCAAAACGTCCAAACTAAAGCCAAACTCACTAGCTTGACCAAACAAAATGAAGCCCTCCGCAACCAAATACAGTTAGTTGCTTCCAAAATAGTCAATTCCAGAAAGAATACCAAAAGCATAGCCATGCAACTCGATATGTCAGGAGCTTTCCATACCCCTACTAACCGGGAAAAAGGTTCCAACAATAGGGACACAGCCCTACATGAAGGTTTTATTGGTGCAGGTACGTTCCAAAAGAGCAAGCAATCAGGAATTGAGGAGGGAAAGATAGAAAAAGTGGTCAAGGAATACCTTAAGGCATTCGAGGCCAAGATTGCAAAAATCCTAGGAGCGCCAAAGCCCATGGAGGAAGAGGCCGCAGATGGCTACATAGAGTCACCCTTCTCAGAAGAGATTGCCATGGTGGAAGTGCCAAAAATGTTCAGTACGCCCAGCATAGACATGTACGATGGAACAACAGACCCTGATGAGCATGTATCTCTTTACAAGCCGAATACGATGACCAGCTCAATCCCTAGAGATATCAGAGAGGCAATCATATGCAAAGGCTTTTGTGCCACCTTGTCAGGTCCAACATTAACTTGGTTCATTAATTTAGATGATGGGACTATTCGATCTTTTGCAGTAATGGTCAACCTATTCAAGATCCAATTTTCTAGCAGTACGAAGATCGAGAGGCAATCTTCAGATCTGTACAGAGTTGTGCAAAGGCATGGAGAATCCTTAAGGGATTACCGTAACATGTTTAATAGGGAGAAGATTGGGATATATAAATGTGATGCTCCCACAACTACCGAAGTATTCAGAAGAGGAATGCTGGACCATAGCGAGCTATATAAGGAACTGACTAAAAATCACTACACAACATTTAAAGATGTCCAATCCAAAGCAATGGTCCAAGTCAGGTTTGAAGAAGATGTCTATGCAAGGAGGACTCTCGAGCCAGATCGTTCATCAAGAAGGAGCAACAACTTTCCTAGAAGGGATCATAGATTCAAGCCTTATCAACGATCCCGCTTTGAAGAAGGAACATTCAATGCTGTTGAAGGAGAATTCACAAATTGAAGGGAAGATCCAGAACTCCCCCCTAAATTGCATGAATATTGTTTCAATGTTAACCTTGCAGATGTGATTAGGACCTTGAACAAAATGGGAGATATTGTGCAATGGCCTAGAAAGAGCGATAGGGCAGAAGAGAAGAAAGACCCATCGAGGTGGTGTGGCCTCCATTCAGATATTGGTCACACTATTGATGAATGCGTAGCGCTCAGAAAGGAAGTTTCCTACCTGCTAAAGAAGGGATATCTTATAGAACTCATGAAGAATAGGTCCAAAGGCCCAGGCAGAGAAAGAGAGTCCAACTAAGGTGGCCCCCCACCTCCTCCTCCCATTGTCAAGACCATTTGTTTCATGTCCGGAGGATCAAAAGTGCGCGCCCTGACGTATTCAGGAGTGAAGTGCCACGCCAAAGAAAGAAACATGAACAAGCCAACAAGGAAGGCATAAGACAAGATGGATATTCCAATCATATTCGAAGAAAGTGATGCAGTAGAAGAGCACCATGAAGGCCTAGTAATATCACTCCTAGCTAGAAATTGCTTGATAAAGAGGATCCTAGTTGACAACGGAAGTTCAGCCAACATCATTATGCTCGATACAGCGAAACATATGAACATTGACGAGAAAGATATCATAAATAAGTCAACAATGTTGGTCGGATTCAGTGGAGAAACTGAGAAAACCATAGGAGAGATTACATTGCCTACCTATGCAAAGGGATCAATCTGTAAGTAAAATTCCTAGTGATCTCTGTCATCCTACAACATGATTTTGGGCAGACCTTAGGTACATGAAATGAAAGCCATCCCATCTACGTATCATCAGATCATCAAGTTTCCCAACAATTGGGGAATCCAAGAAATCAAGGGAGACCCAAAGGAAGCCAAAGAATACTACAAAATAGCCTTGAAAGCAACATCTACAAAGAAAAGATCAACATAGCAATCAGAGATTCGGTTGAGCCACAAAAAGATCATCATAGCAAAAGAACAAGAAGCAATTGAGGTCCAAATGAATCCAGACCATTCAAATCAGAAAGTACAAATATGAGCAGAATTGAGTAAAGACCTCAATCAGTAAGTCCTAGAATTCCTAGAAGCATAGAAGGATGCTTTGCATGGACACACAAAGACATGAAGGGAATCCCCCTAGTAGTAATTACACACAAGCGAACGTGGACCCAAAGCATATACTAGTAAAGTAGAAAAGAGGGAAATTTGCACCAAAAAGGAACAAAGTGATTAACGACGAAGTTCTGAATCTGCTCATAACTGGAAAGTCAGAGAGGTTAAATATCTAAACTAGTTAGCCAACGTGGTGGTAGTCAGAAAGAAAAATGGGAAGTTGAGAATAAGCATCAATTTCACAGACATCAATAAGCATGCCCAAAGGATTTATTCCCACTCCCTCACATCGATGTCATGGTGGATGCAATAGCAAAGACACGAGCTACTCTCCTTTATGGATGCATACAATGGATACAATCAGATTCTCATGCACAAAGATGTCCAAGAAAAGACAACCTTCATAACTAGCCAAGGAATATATTGCTACAAGGTAATGCCTTACGAACTGAAGAATGATGGAGCAACATACCAAAGACTAGTCAACAAGATGTTCGAAAAAGATATAGGAAGCACAATGGAAGTATACATAGATGATATGGTGTTAAAGTCTAAGAAAGAAAAAAATCACGTCAAAGACCTCAAGGAAGCATTTTCCATCTTGAAACAGTACGGCATGAAGTTGAATTCCACCAGGTGCAAGTTTGGAGTACAATCAGGCAAATTCTTAGGCTACATGGTAATGCATCGAGGAATAGAAGCCAGTCTAGAACAAGTTAAGGCCATACTCGACTTAGAACGACCAAAATCCAAGAAGGATATACAAAGCCTACAGGAAGAATAGTAGCACTGAACAGGTTCATCTCTAAGTCATTAGACAAAAAAAAAGTAATCTACGACGTGCTAAAGAAGAACAAGGAATTCAAATGGGAGCAAGAGTAAGAGGAAGCATTCCAGAAGATAAAGGAATACTTAGAAAAACCTTTAATACTTTCCAAGCCAAAAGAAGGAGAGCCACTCCAATTGTACTTAGCAGTATCAGAAGGGACGATAAGTGTAGTCCTAACCATAGAAGAAGACAAAGAACAGTTTTTTCCAATCTATTACATAAGTAAGACCTTACTCAGTGCGGAAACCAGGTATGCTTCCTTAAAAAAAATCATTTTAGCCTTAGTTACTGCTTCAATTAAGTTATGCCCATACTTTGAAAGTTACGT
>NC_080056.1:23135016-23339771 GCF_026212465.1 Amaranthus tricolor | reverse complement strand
ATATATATATATACATATATATATATATATATATATATATATATATATATATATATATATATATATATATATATATATATATATATTGGATTGAGATCATGTGAGAACTAAGGTGAATAATAGGAACTAGGAACTGATCTAGATCGTTGATCATACTCCATCTAACGATCGATATCTCGCCCGCTTCATCAAGGGCATAATAAGAAATTCAGCACTTTGAATGACTACCTCTTATCTTCCTGATTTCTCATTTCTCTTTCTCTCTCTTCTCAAAACTTTCTCTCTCTTCATTCTGATTATCTCCCCTCCGAATTTCTCCTTCATTTTTCACATTTGAAATTCTTGAATTTGTTCTTCTATCATCGTCGTTTGTTATTTCAGATCAAGTAAGTTATTTGATTTCGTTTTTCTTCACTCTTTTATTGTTATTCATTTTTTTTTAATTGCAATTATTTCAAGTTTGAAATTAGGGTTTATATTTTTTGTTTATTGTGATTAATTTGTTCGTCGGTTTTCGTCATTGGTTATTTGTAATCTGATTAATGATTTCACATTGATTTGTTAGTGATTTTATGTTCTATTTTTATTTGTATAGTTTGGTATGATATCAGCTTTTTCTTCTTATTTTTTCGATCGAGATCTTTAATTTTATTTATTATATTAGTGTTGTTTTATTTGGATTAATTACTCTAAATTAGTGGTCCATTTGAGCGGTAATAGTTTTTAATATGGGTTTAGTTGTTAGATTTTGCCTTAAAAAGGGTATACTTTTCATATATTTTCATTTACTTTTGGGGTATATAAATTAATGGTTGGACTAGTAATTAATTAAGTGTAGTGTTTAAAATCTAATTGTGGTTACTTAAAGTTGCAATAAATCACAAATTAAAATTTAAAAAGTTGCAATAAATGTGTAGCGAATGCTTAATCTTTGAGACAAGCATATGACTCCTGGCAGGATCAAACAGTATAACACTATAAATCACAAATTAAAATTTATAACATTTTTAGATTAGATGAAATACATAAGTCCATCACAATCTCATTATGTATGAGTTCAAAAGGCTAACTCGTCGAACAAGCCTTCCTTAAGTTTACCTTTGAACCACCTAATTGTTTTTGTGTGCTCGTCATAAAAATAAGACTTGGTTTTGAACCCAGACCGACCCTTTGGGACACTCACACCATGGTTACTTAAAGCTGAAAAGAATAGCATAAAGATAATGACAATCTTATCAAATATTCTACAATTTGATATTCGTATATATTTACAAGGAGAAAAAGGAGAGCACATAATTAGTTCACAATCATACCAGTCTTGAAAGCTTTGAAGTCGACTTTCATTTTTTCCACCTTAAAATAACAATGAAAATATTAGAAACTGACATGTAACAGGAGCTGCAAATAACACTGGAAATTCCCTTCAAAAATAAAGCACACGCACACATATATGAAAACCTCAGAAGCAGATTACCAGGTCATAGCGACCAATTAAGACATTTACCTCCTCCTCATTAGAAAAGCCAAAAGAATTGCTGAAAACCACCGCAAAGGCAAGATGTTCAAATTGAAGGGGCTCTTGACCTGCAGCCCAAGAAAGGGAAAGCTATGTTACAACAGGATTAGCGCCTTTTGACGTTTACAGCCAAAAATATAGACAACCCAAGATTAGATACATGATTGCCCACTTCAAAACAGTAAAATGTCCTCAAGGCCACAACAAAACAGCTCAAAATTACAAGGCATAGGAAACATACCAGCCTTTGACAACGCAATTGTAGTAAAATATATGTGATAAAGAGGTTGATCAGATTTATCATCAGCATTTCTAGAGGCTGCAATATCCATAAACATACTAGGGAGCTCTGCGGCAAAATGAACCCAAGAGAATTTGTGTTAAATAACCACTAGTAACAAAATAGAGCTTGAAGAAAATAATAAAAAATATTTAAAATTAATAAGGTCAATTTCAGAAAAAGTATACCATATCCTCTCTCACGAAAGGCCCACATGAAATGATCCCTGTTGATAAAACGAGTCCCTTCAGCCTTACGACGAAGTTCAGCAACTTCAATAAAGTCATCAAAATTTCCGCGTAGAGGCAACATGTTGTCCCAATTCATCAATAAATACGAAAAAGGAAAAAGCACACCATTCACATTATTTTTGACCTGGAACATTAACAAGATGATAATGGTTGGAAAATTTTCACGCTTAAAAAAGAGAAAATATTTGAATGTGTAAAAACAGCCCACCCAAACAAACACACCATTTCTTTTCTCCATTGAGTAAAGTTGAATAAGTGAAATTTAAGAAGGCTGTCAAACTCTTCATGGGGAGACCTCTTTGAGTTTGGCCACTGAATAATAAAAGACAGTGAATGAGCATCTAAGCTGTACAAGGTTTCAATATCAATTATCTCCACAGCTTTGGCGATCAAAAACTCTTGACATTTCATATCACGATCCGTAAACATCTCTATCAGTAAATCTGTATATTGATCAACCTGCTCCAGGAAAGAAGACCACGTCATCCACACATATCATTTCTTTTGATGGCATTCCAATTTAAGCTGTAAGGTACATTCAAGTACAACAGCTAGTGATGAGATGACTAAAGCAACCTGTGGATGCTCTTAATGATGCAGATAAGGAAAAGATGCATAACATTCATTATCTTATGTACTAATTGAGGAAAACTAAAAGATATTTAAATGTTAGGATTAGTTGTAATTTCAATCAAATTATCGACGACATTTTATTAGGATTTAGAATATTATTATATTTACAACTAAGAAACGACTCCCTCAGTCCCTATTTCTTTGCTCCTTGTGGGCTATGCACACAAACAAAGATGGAGAAAAAGAAGAGAGAAAAGTGTAAGGGGGTCGGTATGGCCCTACCATGTATAAAAAGTAGAGAGAAATTTTTTTATATAAAGAGACGGAGCAAAGAATTTAGGACAGCCTTAAAAAGGAAATAGGATAAAGAATTAGGGACGGAGGGAATAGTATTTTGACTTGTAATAGATCATTAGATATATTCTTTTTCTTCAAGCAAGTTTCAGGCTCTAATATACACATATATTATGGTATTATATGGAGTGAATTTAATAGTGAGATATTAAAGTATTGGTTGGAGAAGTTGTCCTTCCACTTTACAATCATTCTCCCATCCCACTGTAGCTAAGCTAGAATCCACCAAAGTCTGCCTACTATGATAGGCAATGGAGAAGATATCTAATTTAATAAATATATACTTTAGCCCTGTTCTCTACCAACAATCCGCCTTTGAAGTGTTTGAACACACTCTTAAAAGAAACAAAGGATGTTGACTTCACATAACCTATCTTCCATTAGCCGCCGCCGCCGCCACCATTGCGCAACCATCAGCTTGCTAACATCAAACAAACTGTGAAAACAACACTTCCTTGAAGAAAAGTGGCTATATGGGTGAACAAAAGGCAATTTAGTTTGGATGTGATCTAAAGGTGTTACATCAACTGTACAGATGAGTATTCCTAATCCAAATAAATCTAAAATCAATGCAACAAAACAAGGAAAAAGGTATTAAAAAATTAACATATAGGTTCACTTTAATAAATTAAACATAGTATTATGAATAGAACAACTAATACTAAGCCAGATTATTGTTTTTTTAGACTTTTAACAGCCTCTAGAAATCCAGAATAAAATAAGGCAATATTTTCAAATCAATCAAAAGTGTTCATATGTCTATAAATCCTGTAGGTGCATAACACACACACACCTTCTCTCCTATAGGTGCAAGTTCTTCCCAAAACTTGTTTTGTTGATCAATAACCATGCGAGAACTTCCCATCCGGTATAAATCCTCCTGTCAAGTATAGATGTATAAACAATATAATAAGTATACAGTAGAAAGGAACAATGATCAGACGCCCGTCATCATTCTGGCTTGAAACATCTCAACTTTTAAAGAATATAAAGCAGAGAGAGGGCAGGAGAAAATCATAGGAACTAGAGTACCTTGTCATACAACAGGTAAACAAGAGTGGTAAGTCCTTCAATCAGACTATCATAAAGTTGACCAGGTAATTCCTTGCAACCGACCAGAAAATTGCCGCAAGTATTCAAGATTAACTCTTTTAAAGCAGCTTCCTCAATTGCTTCCAAATGCTCATCAATAGTGACTTCATTAAGGTCGCTCTAGTTATTTGCAATCCAATAAGGATTGAGTTAGTTCATAAATAGATTTACATAAAAGGTTTTCATCAGGACACAATCTTACTAACCAAAAGTATATATTCTTATTTATTTAGGAAGCACACAATCTTATTTATTTAGGAAACCCACCAGGAAGCTTAGTTGTGTCGCACACCTGGCTTATGGTGAGGTTCGAGACTTTCCTTAAGCGGCATCAAGTTGCTTACCATAACCCTTGTTGGTACGCAATCATTTATTTACTAGTGTAAAAACTCTCTAAATATTGGATATTTTGACAGCATCAAAAATATTGGTTAAAAAAATGCAGTTTCTTCTTAATTTTACATAGTAATTAAACCGTCCTTATGTTCAACTACATGGATTCTTGCAAGGCTTATAATGAAAATTGGTATACAAGCTTTTCCCTTCAATACTGTGTGATTTTGTGTTTGAACCAATTTTATCCAATTTGCTATTTCCAACTTCTTACTAGCCAAAAGTATGTAATCATAACAATAAAAATGGAGAATAATTGAAGAATAAGTATGTCATGGTAACATTTTTTTAATTAATTAATTTATTTATATTATTAGCATCATGTTACTAAAATACCCTTTGACCTTTCCGGATTGACTTTGACTTTTGGTCAATGGGCTTTCTGCTGGACTTCCCGCCTTCCTTGGAGGGTTCCTGGGCTTTTTACCTCCAGAATACCTAACTTCCCTGCCATCCTTCTTCTCTGGCTATCATCCTTTTAAGGAGAATAACTACCCACCACCTTCCACTCTTCAATCATGCTTGGCTCTCCTTGTTTCAGGCTTGATAACTGCCCCACTACTCCCATGATAGTCCATCTCTTCTCAGAAACAACTTCCCTTCCTCACCATTATAAATAGGGGCTACCATCAAGAAGGGAAGAGGATCTGAAATAGCTTTCCTAGTATTCTTGCTTACATTACTCCCTTAGCCTTCCCAAACACCAGCATTAGCATTAGCAATCTCAATCACAACCCTCTTGCATTCATTCTACAATCTGTCATTCATTAATTTCCGATCTACGTTCTAACTTGAGCGTCGGAGGGGTTTTCCGGGAGATCTCCCCCCGGACAAGTCTAACGAGTTGTGTTGCAGGCTTTCAGATCACTTCCTCTCACAAGTCGCTTCTTTTGATAACACTTCTACTTATCTCCAGGTATTTCAAGTGTATCCCACTTCCACGTTTCATAACCGAAACAATTTGGCGAGGTCTTTCATGGCTCCTAAAAAGAGTCCTACGCAAACCGCAACCGTGCATAGCACAGATACAGACACTTCCGCAGGTCACGCTAACAATTAAGCCGTGACTCGTCGTGATCTGGACATGCTAGCACGAAATCTCACGGCCGCGTTCTCTGAACAACTCCGCGTCATCATAAGTAACACCCCTACTCAACAAAGAGTACTGGAGGACATGGCAGCTCAGATAAAAAACTTGCAGGAACGAATCGAGCCCCATCATGAGATACCAAAGTCTCATGAATCTCAAGATGGGAACTCGAGGACTTCCCATTCCAGTAGACGTAATAAAAACAGGCGGGAGAGATCCAAAACCTACCCGCATAACAGCAAGACGGATACACAAGAAGGCGAATCTAAAACCGCCTCTCAAGATGTCCGTACCTTCCTGGAGAGCAAGAAACGAAAGACGTCTGAGGACGTCCAATCCCTGGTAGACAAAAGAAGGGAGGAAAGAAAGAAGGCGCAACTCGCTGGATCTAGCCGTCCCCTCACTTCCGCCACCATGCCGCGGAATGAGACCGACAAGAGTGTCCTCCCTGAAGAGCCCATATCATTAGTCTCTCCCCTGGCCATGGAGATACTGAATATTCCCAATCCCGGGAAAATAAAGGTACCGAACATGGCTGCTTTCGATGGCACGTCATGCCCACAGGAGCACTTGACGGCATATAAGAACCTTATGCTGTTATACACACCAACTCATCGTTATGGTGTACGTTCTTTCCAACTACTCTTACAGGAGTAGCTTTGACGTGGTACACCTCCCTTCCTGGAGGAAGCATCCACAACTTTGCTCAACTAGAGGGCAAGTTCTTGGGCCACTTTATAGCCTCAAGAAGGCAGGAGGAATCAAACTTCCACCTGCTTAGTGTCACTCAATTGGAAAGAGAATCCATATCCTCATATCTTAAGAAGTTCCATGAGGCAGTGCTGGAAGTGACTGATTTGGAGGAGTCGGTTGCGCTAAACGCCCTAATCAACGGAATGAAGGCCCAACGGCTGAAGTTCCAGTTGGTTGAAAGTCAAGTAAAGACGTACGCAGAGGCCATGAAACAATGCCAAAGCTATGTCACGGCCTCGGAAATATGTCAGGCACATGATCCGAAAAGGCGAAAATCCGAAAAGAAGGAGGCCGGGTCCTCCCTTCAATCCTCACGACGTAGAGAGGAACATTCTTCAAGGGAAAAGAATTACATGCCGCGTCGTCCTGCGCCACCATCTGATATGGGACCTCCACGAGCCCGACAAGTATATGTTGCAGAAGGAGAAACTAGGACGCGGAATCTGGGAGACGGAGGCAACGACCCAATGTTCAATCGAAACAGGAGGGACATTTTCTTTGCTGTTCGAGATCAATTGCCAGCTCCACCTCCTGTTACCACCCCCTCTGATAGGCGCAACTATAATCTGTGGTGTGATTACCACAAAGAGCACGGCCACACTCTGGCACAATGCCGCGAACTAAAACGCATCCTGCATCAGTTGGCTGACGAAGGAAAACTGTCCAGGTTCCTCAACAGGAGGGATTATAATGCTGGAAGAGAAGGGGAAAGGAGGCCATGGCAACAGAAACGCAGATCCCCCAAGAGGAACGAAGTCAGACGCAAAAGTTCCGACACTCAAGGAACTATCAACATGATTTTTGGGGGATACACTGAGGAATATCCCACTATCCGGGCTGCAAAAAACAGTGTCCACACTTTGCTGAAAGGACCTCCCATGGCCTCATCTAAGGGACCGGTCATGAAATTCGATGCCACGACCTCCCAACCGCTGCAACAACCCCATACCGACCCTCTGGTGGTCACTCTTAAAATCGGGCAAATGAAAGTCAGACGGGTGTTGGTAGATACGGGAAGCACGGTTGATCTTATTACAATGGAGTGCTTGAGAAAGATGAAGTTCGAGGAAAAGCACTTACAACCCCTAGACAAACCACTGATTGGGTTTGGAGGGAGTCAGGTCATTCCGTTGGGCACGATCATTCTCCCCGTACGGGTAGGGGAGAAAAATGAAAGCCGGACCATGCCCATACGGTTCACAGTGGTAGATCTCAACTTTCCCTACAATGCTATTATGGGGCTCCCACTCATTAATAAGATCAAGGCAGCAATCTTTCCCCATCAACTCTTGCTGCAATTCGAGACAGATAATGGACAAGTTGGCATTCTCAAGGGAGACCAGGTGACGGCTCGCCAATGCCTCGTCAACACCCTGAAGCGCGGGTCTTCCGAGACACCTGCAAAAAGAAAAAGGGAAGACAACGTCCCAGCTGTCATGAGCGTATACAGGGAAAATCCCAGCACGCACGAAAGGCCTCACCCCATAGAACGATACGAGGCAGTAGATATGTTCGAGGGGAAACAAATCAAGATAGGGAAAGATCTTCCTAGCACGGTCAAACAGGACATAGTGGCCACCATTACTGAGTTCCGTGACGTCTTCGCTTTTTCCACGGAAGAAATGCCTGGTATTCCTCCAAGTGTCATGTGTCACAAACTCGACATAAAAGCCGGCTATAAACCCGTGAAGCAGAAGCTGCGACATCAAGGAAGGGAGCGGATAGAGGCTGCCAAAGAGGAGGTAGAGAAGTTGTTGAAGGCCGGATTCATCAAAGAATGCAAATATTCTGATTGGCTCTCCAATGTAGTTCTCGTCAAAAAATCTAACAGGAAGTGGAGAATGTGCGTCGACTTCACGGATCTAAACAAGGCATGCCCGAAAGACGATTATCTGCTTCCCAAGATAGACCGTTTGGTGGACTCTACAGCAGGACACGCCCTGTTGAGCTTCATGGATGCTAACGCGGGTTACCATCAAATCCCGTTGGCCCCTGAAGATCAACCGCACACAGCATTCATTACGAATGTCGGCGTATACTGCTATAAAGTCATGCCCTTCGGTCTAAAAAACGCCGGAGCCACTTATCAGAGAATGGTAAACAAAGTGTTCCAATCTCAGATAGGCCGAAATTTGGAGGTATACGTGGACGACATGATTGCAAAGAGTAAACAAGCGTCCGAACATGCAGCAGACCTCCGAGAAACATTCACAACCCTCCGGAGACACCAAATGCGGCTCAATCCAGAAAAATGCGTGTTTGGAGTTACTGGAGGAAAGTGCCTTGGCTTCCTTGTTGACGAAAGAGGAATAGAAGCAAACCCTGACAAGATAAAGGCAATTCAGGATATGAGATCTCCCACCTCCGTGAAAGAAGTACAAAAACTCACGGGATGTGTAGCTGCTCTGGGAAGATTTCTTTCCAAGTCCGCGGACAAATGTTCACCCTTCTTTAAAACAATAAAACAACAAAAGTTCGAGTGGACAGCAGAAGCAGAAGAGTCCTTCCGCCAACTTAAAGAGCACCTGTCCACCTTGCCAAAACTAGTTTCGCCCATCAAAGGGGAGAAGCTAATCCTATATGTCTCTGTATCCGAATATTCGTTATCCGGAGTACTGGTTGCGGAAAGGGAAAAGAAACAACTCCCTATATACTATGTGAGTCATGCCTTCCGTGGCTCAGAAGGGAACTACGGTGAAATCGAGAAAGTCATATTTGCAATCGTGATGGCAAGTAGAAAATTGAAGCCATACTTTCAATCCCACCAGATCATCGTCCGAACTGATCAACCTTGGAGAAAGATTTTGGAAGGGAAAAACAAGTCAAGCCGCGTCACAGATTGGGCAAACCAGCTAGCGGATTTCGGCATCGAATATGAGCCTCGAACAGCAATCAAAGCCCAAGCTCTGGCTGACTTCATTGCTGAAAGCACTCTCTCCTATCATCCTGAGCCCAATCAGGAATGGAAGTTGTATGTAGATGGGTCTTCAACACAATCAGCAAGTGGGGCTGGACTCCTCATTGTGTCTTCCGCCGGGGTCCGTATGGAAAGGGCGGCCAGGTTCGAGTTCGCAGCATCCAACAACGAGGCCGAATATGAAGCATTATTGATGGGACTGAGAATTTGCTACGAAGCGGGAGCCAAAAAATTGTCCGCCTTCTCTGACTCCCAATTGATCGTTGGACAAGTGAGCGGGGAATTCGAAGCTAAAGATGATAGCATGAAAATGTACTTGCAGCAAGTAAAGGAATTTGTTCAAAAATTCGACAAGTTCACATTAGAGCACATTCCAAGATCCCAGAATGCCCAGGCTGATTCCCTAGCAAAACTTGCCAGCTCAGCAGAAACATCCGCGGCTCGAGACATAATCTGGGAAGTGCTTCCTAACCCCAGCATCAACTTCATGGTCGATACCATCGACAGATCAGAAACATGGATGGAGCCGTACATCGAATATTTGCGGAATCAGACGCTTCCCCAAGATGAAAGTCAGGCCAAAATGCTCCGGAAGAAAGCCAGATGGTTCGAACTCCACGAAGGAACGCTCTACAAGAAGTCATATACACACCCCCTCCTGAAATGCGTATCCCCTGAAGAAGGAAATTATATCCTCCGCGAAATACACGAAGGTGGATGCGGTATACACCAAGGGGTACGAACTGTCATTGGGAAAGTCCTTAGAAGTGGATATTATTGGCCCTCACTCCGAGAAGACGCGGAACATTTGATCAAAAGATGTCCTGAATGTCAGTACCACTCAAAGATAGGAAGGAAGCCATCTAATTACTTGACCGTCATGCAAGCCGTCCTGCCTTTCGACAAGTGGGGCATTGATCTCCTTGGCCCCTTCCCTCCGGCAAAAGGGCAACGAAAATTCATCATTGTGGCCATTGATTATTTCACAAAATATGTAGAAGCAGAAGCCCTTAGCTCAATCACGAACAAACAAGTTTGTTAGTTTATATGGCGGAATATCATCACAAGGTACGGCATCCCCCGGGTGATCATAACAGATAATGGAAGACAGTTTGTCAGCAAGAACACCATCGAGTACTGCGACAAGTTTAACATCCAAATCAGATTCAGTTCGGTGTCCAGGCCGCAAACTAATGGTCAAGTAGAGTCCGCGAACAAAGAGATCCTGAATGGCATTAAGAAGAAGATAGAGGGGGTCAAAGGCAATTGGGATGAAGAACTACCAGGCATCTTATGGGCAAGTCGAACAACCATCAAAGACGCAACAGGGCATACACCTTTCTCTTTAGTATACGGATCCAAAGCCGTGCTCCCAGTTGAAATAGGCGTACCCTCTGCAAGGGTCACCTACTACTCACACGACGAAAATGAGGAAGGAAAAAGAGCAAACTTAGATCTGCTGCCAGAGAAAAGAGGAAACGCAATGTTGAGATCAATAGCACAAAAACAGAAAATGATCCGTAGCTTCAATCGCCACGTCAAAACCAGACGCATTCAAATTGGTGATTTGGTCCTCCGGAAAATCGAAGCTACGGGAAAGATTGTGGAAAAAGGAAAGTTAGGGGCCAACTGGGACGGACCTTTCAAAGTCACTCACGTCATCAAGCCAGGAACTTTCAAACTAGAAGACATGAAAGGGAAAAGACTACCCCGACCATGGAATGGAGACCATTTGAAAAAATTCTTCATTTAATAAAATTCGCAAGGGGCAATCAGTAACTAGCATCAGCATAAGCAGCTTCATCGTTGACAGACTTATCATTACCAATCCGCGACTACAGTCATTCCGCAACATAGTTGCGTTGTATTTCAAAGTTACTTCAATCATCGCTTGTATCCTTATCAATCATTAATATATGGCTTTTATGTTTGCAAATCTTATTAAATCAGTAACATCGATAAGTCGGACCCCCAGATTGGGGTCCCTAAGTTCAAAATATTCTAAATGATGTTTCCCAACCGGGACATCGATAAGTCGGACCCCCAGATTGGGGTCCCTGAGTTCAAAATAATTCTATGTTTTTCACCAAGATGTTTCCCAACCGGGACATCGATAAGTCGGACCCTCAGATTGGGGTCCCTAAGTTCAAAATATTCTAAATGATGTTTCCCAACCGGGACAACGATAAGTCGGACCCCCAGATTGGGGTCCCTGAGTTCAAAATAATTCTAAGTTTTTCACCAGGATGTTTCCCAACCGGGACATCGATAAGTCGGATCCCTAGTTTGGTGTCCCTTAGTTCAAAAAATCCCAAGTCTCCCACTAAGATACGCCCAACCGGGACATCGACAAGTCGGACCCCCGTACTGGGGTTTAAGGGCTGAATATTCTAAGTACAAATCTCATTGATGTCGCCTGCACGTGACAAAGCAATATTCCGTGGCCTCAGACGAGAGAAGCCACGGCTCAACAAGCAAAAGCATGGATACCATGAATAAACTCCATAATCAGAAATATATATACATCAAATATTCAAAATACAGAGTTGAATGTTTACAAAAATCAAATTACAAAATTACAAGATTATACATCTTCCAAAAAAGCCTCGACGTCTTCATCCGGTGGCAGAGGAGACCCGATCCTCCCCTCTTCAAGACTGGGGGTGAAGCTTACATAATCTTCAACGTTGAACGGCTCCACCCCGATCTCAGACAGCTCTCGGGACAAGCCCTGGAGGTTCCTACCTTCGTCAATAATAAGGTTCGATAGATCAAGGCACAAAACCTCCAGGTTGGAGAGCGTCACGTTTTCCGGGACATCTGACGCCGGAGGAGAAGAGAGAGCCAGCTGATCCAAGTCGAGACATAAAGCCTCCCTCTCAGCCTCAGCATCCATCCTTTCGGACCAGGCTCTCTTTTCTTCCGCATCCCAGACAGTGTCGACCAGTACCGCCGACTCCCCGTCCAAGACAGGAGCAAGGTTGGACAAAGCTTCACTCCCCTTCTGATCAGCAGTTTGCTGAAGGGAGGTAAAATCCATGCCCAACTCTGCGGCAGCCAAACGATACTTTTCGTCACTGATCAGGGTCCCGGCCTTCACCATCTCCGCCGTCAGATCTCCAAGAAACTTCGACGCTTCCGGCTCATCCGAAAGAAGCCAGTCTCGAGCTATCCGGGCCTTCCTGGTTAAGCATAGTTTATACACCTTAGCCGCGGATAGGATCATCTTGAAGTGGGAAGAATCAGTCGATACTTGCTGCATAAGTTGCTGGTTCTGATGAAGAGCTTGGCATGGGTATCCATCAGCAAGCCGACTTCATGGCTGAGGCTCGCAGACCTGGTGGAAGCAGCATCTAAGTTCTCGATGGTCTGGTCCAGCTGCTTCCTTGCCCTTTCCCGCCATTGTTTGGTCCTGACCAAGCGTTCTTTCAACTCAGAACACTTGGCCAGTATCTCTTTTAAGCTCGGCAGGTCCTCCCGCAGTTTTGATGATTCGTCATTCAGCTCTTCACAGCGGGGGGTAAGGGCGGCCATGGTTTCTTGGTCTGCGGCACTTTGACGGTTTGCGTCGAGCTCAAAAGCCAACCGTATGATCGCCTGCAAAGGAACGGTTATTAAAGAAATCCGGAAACAACAAGTAATCAAACCACTAAGCATAAAAAGTCATTACCTCTGCCGCCGAAGCTTGTGCCTGACGCACCCTATCACGGGGGGGCATAGATTCTAGTAGGTCGACGTCCACCTTGCTGATTAAGTTGGACGTCGCCCTGTTAAAACGAACAATTAAGCCCTTATGCCCCAACTCCGGAAAGGGTGTTTCGTGTCGAAAGGGGAAACTTTCCGACGACGATAAACCTCGGCAAACTGCGATGAGGGAGCCGCGGAAGACTCCCCCACCTTCTCTTTCCCCTTGCTTGAAGCTGGTCGAGGAGAGTCCAAGGGGGGCGACGCCTCCTCTTCAACCGACCTTATGAGAGGCACGGCCGTAGGGATCGTACCCGCGGAGGGCCTCTTGGCCGAGCTCTCCTTGTGGGAAGAAGAATCCCGCTTCCTCTTCTTCTTCCCACTCTTTTTCGTCACCCCCCTCCTCTGAGGAGGAATCACCCTCTCAGATTCATCAGGGATGTGAACTTGTTTTCTCTCCTCAAGAAGTTGGAGAGCCTCTTGCTCCGAGGGCACGTCCTCCAGACCCTTCTCTACGGTCGCCGAGTCCTGCAAAAGAAAAAGTTAGGAAGAATCAACAGAAGTCTTTCATAACGAAGAACTTTGTGAAGTTATACCTTCGGAGGAAGGGGAAGAGGCTTATCCTCGGGCCGCTGGATGGCCCCTTGAGCAAGTGTTAAAACGCTGAATTTCTTCATCAGCTCCGGACTCTTTGCTCGAAGATTTTCCTTGGCTATCCCTGTAAAACCATGAGTTAGAAACAGTCAAACGTGTTATAGAAAAGAAAAGGAAGAAACCCGGCAACTCTTACTCCGATCGATAGCCAAGCTGATGCCGAATGCTGAGAGGAGGTTCTCATTCTCCAACTCAGGACGATCGGGTATCCAATTAAGTTGGATGTTCATTGGTTTCCTTCCCAATTGAATGTCCATCTTTGCATATTCAATGATCACCGCGTCACTAAAAGAACATTGCGGGATCCCATTATTAAAACCCGAGAGGTTGGGTTTAATGTCAAAAGAGGTCTTGATATTCCATCCCTCTGAGTTATATAAGTATGCAAATTTCGTCCTATACCCCTTCTGGTTATCGGGGAGGTCTTGGACTATCTTCAGTCCTCGACGGTGTGTAAAAGTAGTCCAGCCACAGCCGTATGATTGTGAATTACATAGGAGGGCTCTGAATATATATCTAAAAGCTGTGAGTGTTGGTGGCACGGCCAAAACTTTACATAAGATCAAAAAGGCCACCATACAACCCCAGGCGTTTGGGTATAACTCGGGCACTGAAATGTTCAAAAACTCTAACACCTCCCTAAAAAACGGGTGAAGAGGAAATCTAAGCCCTAATTCAAAGGAAGGAAAGTATACAGCTATACAATGTGGGGGAGGAAACCTAACGGTGTCATAATTCCCCGGGGTAATAATGTTTATATTGTCCTTCAAACCCCATTTTTGAGAGATGGCCTCCCGACGGTTGTCTAGATCTCTTTTGGTCTGTAAATCAATGAAGTAGTTTAGGGGCCCGCCGTTTGGAATGTAGAACGGAGGAGGAACTGGCGCTGCACTCTCCCTTCCAGAAGACTCGGCTGATCCTTCAAGGTTTTCCATATCTAGATTACAATAACCCTTCTAGGTCAGGATTTATTCGCGGCAAGTAATTTGGAAAGAAAGCAATGCTCACTTCCCAAGGAGCAGTTTTCATAATCTCCGAAGGGTATATAGGGGATACAGACGACTCATCCCCAGCTTTTATTGGTTCATAATGGGGGGTAATTCTCACCGAACTACTTTCATCCGAGTCATTCATGGGTAACCCCTTCTTATTAAGACGCCTACGTACTATCAAAGGAGTTTCCGGCAAGTTAGTAGGGTTGGTGTCTGAGTTAGCTATAGTCTCTTGAGTAGTCGCGACATTCATGTTAATAATAAAGTAGTAGTAGAAACTTGTAAAGAATAGAGACTAAATTCATAAACAAATTCAAAGTTCTAGGCTAACATTCATGAACAGATTGAAGAAATTCAAGAAATTCAAGAACAATTTGAAGAATAACTTGAAGAAATTGGAAAAATCTGGGAAAAGTTTGAATACCTTAAGAAGAAATTTGAAGATTTGTCAGAAACTTGATGAAGATCTGTCAGAAACCTTGAAGATCTTCAAAGGATTTGTCAGAAGTTTGAAGAAGGGATGAGGATTGTCAGAGCGTCTCTCTCTACTTTCTCTTTCTTGCAATTTGAAGATTTGAGGGAGTTAATGAAGATTAGGTGAAATGGAACTATTCCAACTACCCTATTTATTGCAGCAATAAATGCTTCACTTGGAACTCGAGCATTCGAATGAAAGGGTAGAATTCCGAAGGAAAGCTGGGAAGTCGATAAGTCGGACTCCCAATGAGGGGAAGCTATCAGATTTTATCTTAAGTGTTTAGTAATGACCGTGAAGTCTATTAGTCGGACCCTAGTTGAAAGGATAATGTTGCAAAATTTTTCTAAGTGTTAAATTCTTGAATATAGCCGGGAGGTCGAAAAGTCGGACACCCAATTAGAGAGGAACGTCATAAATTTGTTTAAGTATCAAGCCATCCAACCGGTGGGTCGATAAGTCGGACCCCCAGGGAGGGGTAGAATATAAACTATTATTCTAAGTCCTTCAGCGCTCGAATGTGTCCGGAGGGTCGATAAGTCGGACCCTAAACTGAATCTCCAGAAAGGAAAATCATTTTAAGTATAAAGGTTACACATTCAACCGTCCGACTTATAGACACGGCGGATAAAATGTAAAGGAAGGAGATATAAAAATATTTCAAGGGAGAAGGAAATCCGTGTGATCGATAAGTCGGACTCCTTGGTGCACTCAGTCATGATGTAGAAACCCAAGTATAGGAGAAGTCCCATATTTTCGTATAATTGAGGGCACGGGTCTGAGAGCTTATTCCGCGTCATAAAAATAAGGAATGATAAAAGTGAAGTAGCTGATCTTCATATTCATCCGTGAATTCGATAAGTCGGACCCTCAAATGACCCTGGTCCAGGTGAAAAATTCTAAGTATAGAACCTTTCATGTGTGTCCGTGGGATCGAAGATGCGAGTTACGGGGCTCATTCCGTATTATGCTCGAATAATGGGGGCTGTTTTGACGGAGTACTGAACATTTTTCCACAAATATCAGGGATATCCGTGTGGTCGATAAGTCGGACCCCCAGGTGGTCCTTCTCTTTCTCAAAATATTCTAAGTATCGAAGAGGGATTCTCATGCTGAACTGGCGAGTGAAGACGTGAACTATTAGTTCGCGGCATAGTTCAAACAGGTGTAGAAATGTCTTGGGGAGAATACCATGCCGCGTCATTGCTTGGGATTTGACTCATAAATATCCTTGGTATCACGCGCCATCAAGACAAACAGATGATCTCATCCGTACGGTAGATAAGTCGGACCCTCCTTTGGTGCTATTTTGTTAAAAATATTCTAAGTATTTGAGTATTTCCGTGATATCAACAAAGCAGGAGCCTGGATCGGGACTCCAATCATCCTACGACATGTTATAAGCCGCGGTTTCTTGTTCATAATACGATGGGGTGTCAGGAAGACTCATTGTGTTGACCGCTAAGTCGATAAGACGGACCCCCTTGTGGGTCAAGACTTGAAGATTTTTCAAGTATGCAGCTCGTCCGCAGGATTGATAAGTCGGACCCCCCTGTGGGCCAAGATGTGAAAAATATTCTAAGTATGGAACTTGTTGTATGTGATGTCACGGAACACACTGAATGGGAGGACGCGGATCCGCGCCCTCTCTATGATTCTGCTGCTGCCTTATATATACGCCCGGGGCTACTCCACGGCCTACTTTAAGCCACGGCCTTGTTTGTCTTCTTGACTCAGATTTGTTGCATTTTTACATGGCTAATTTGAAAAAGCCATATCTTTTTCGTTACGACTCGGAATTTGGCATATGAACAGTCGATTCGAAGCTTGCGAGCCCAATTTTCATAATCCGTCAGAAGGTCTGCCAGGTTGTGGATATATTCGTCTCCTTGGGCATTCGAATGTCTTCCACATCCATGTTTCTTCGTGAATTCGGTTTTGATGGACAATTAACTTTTCCGCATAAAGTAAGATGTTTCCGGTCGTTGGGGCTATTTCCTCACATCATCCTTCATGCGTGGGGCTAAATGTCATGGTAATATTTTTTAATTAATTAATTTATTTATATTATTAGCATCATGTTACTAAAATACCCTTTGACCTTTCCGGATTGACTTTGACTTTTGGTCAATGGGTTTTCTGCTGGACTTCCTGCCTTCCTTGGAGGGTTCCTGGGCTTTTTACCTCCAGAATACCGAACTTCCCTGCCATCCTTTTTCTCTGGCTATCATCCTTTTAAGGAGAATAACTACCCACCACCTTCCACTCTTCAATCATGCTTGGCTCTCCTTGTTTCAGGCTTGATAACTGCCCCACTACTCCCATGATAGTCCATCTCTTCTCAGAAATAACTTCCCTTCCTCACCATTATAAATAGGGGCTACCATCAAGAAGGGAAGAGGATCTGAAATAGCTTTCCTAGTATTCTTGCTTACATTACTCCCTTAGCCTTCCCAAACACCAGCATTAGCATTAGCAATCTCAATCACAACCCTCTTGCATTCATTCTACAATCTGTCATTCATTAATTTCCGATCTACGTTCTAACTTGAGCGTCAGAGGGGTTTTCCGGGAGATCACCCCCGGACAAGTCTAACGAGTTGTGTTGCAGGCTTTCAGGTCGCTTCCTCTCACAAGTCGCTTCTTTTGATAACACTTCTACTTATCTCCAGGTATTTCAAGTGTATCCCACTTCCACGTTTCATAACCGAAACAAAGTAGATAGAAAAAGATTACAACAATTTTTGGCTTCTTCGACAAAGGTTCATCGCCTGGACTTCCGTTGTCCGACAATGTCTTCCCAGCTTCATCATCTGAAGCTTCGTTTTCCCACATGCTGTCCCAAAATTCATCGTATGATCTTTCGTTGTCTGACATCACCTGAATCAAGTTGGATAAACAAATTTTCCAACTTAACAACAAATTAAAAGCTAAAGCAAAAGAATTAAGAAAAAAGTTTGGATAATAATCATAAAAATAGATTTTAGAAAGAAAATCAACACAATAGGTATAATTATTAGAAGAATTAGAAACATACCGACGAGAATTTGATAAGCCAAGAAGGAGAAGGTCAAGAGAATGAAAAAGTTAGGTTTTTAGGGTTATGGAAATGGAGAAAGAGGGGTGTAGAACTTTAGATGCAGTGAAATAGGGGAGAACCGAAAAAAAAGGGGAGTTACTAAATTTAGCCACCTTTTTATTTTATTGCCACCCCTTCCTATGAAATTACGTATTTGCCTTTCAAGTTAAAAAATTATAAAATTACCACTCCTTACAAATTTCTTATTTATAATAATAATAATAATAATAATAATAATAATAATAATAATAATAATAATAATAATAATAAACATTTTATATTCTTAAAAAAGAATATAAATAAAATTAATAATAATAACAGTAATAATAATAATAATAATAATAATAATAATAATAATAATAATAATAATAATAATAATAATGGTTCAATCGCCCAATTTTGGGCGACTCACTTTTTTTTTTCTTTTTAGATAATAATAATAATAATAATAATAATAATAATAATAATAATAATAATAATAATAATAATAATAATTTATAGATTAATGTGGCCTATTAGCTCAGTTGGTTAGAGTGTTGTACTAATAACGTGTAGGTCACAAGTTCGAGACCTGCACAAGCTATTATTTAATAATTATTAATTTTTTATCATATATATGAAAAAATTATTATTATTATTATCATTATTATTATTATCATTATTATTATTATTATTATTATAAATTTTCCAAAAAAAAAAAATATTTGAATCGCCCAAAAATAGGCGATTGAACCCCGATTCAATCGCCCAAAAAGTGGCGATTGAACCGGGGTCCAATCGCCCATTTTTGGGCTATTCAATTTTTTTTTTTGGAAAATTTATAATAATAATAATAATAATAATAATAATAATAATAATAATAATAATAATAATGATTAAAAAATCCATGCAGATTCAAATTAAGACTTTTAGTTTTCCCATATGGTGAATTGATTACAATTAATTAATTTACATTTACAATGCTTAAAAAAGCTCAACTAATAATAATAATAATAATAATAATAATAATAATAATAATAATAATAACCATCATGATAATAATAATAATAATAATAATAATAATAATAATAATAATAATAATAATAATAATAATAATAACCATAATAATAATAATAATAATAATAATAATAATAATAATAATAATAATAATATTAATGATTAAAAAATCCATGCAGATTCAAATTAAGACTTTTAGTGTTCTCATATGGTGAATTGATTACAATTAATTAATTTACATTTACAATGCTTAAAAAAGCTCAATTAGTAAATTGGTTGTTGGAATTCTCCTTAAAACTCAATCTTTCCTTATTATATATATCAACATAATCCAATCTTTAACAATTAGTGGTGAAATCAAAGCAAAAAGAAAAGAAAGAAAAATGGAAGATCCAGAGAATGAAACGGTAATTTTAAAGCTTTTAATTGATTTTTTATTTTTATTTATTTACTATTATTATTATTATTATTATTATTATTATTATTATTATTATTATTATTATTATTATTATTATTATTATTATTATAATTCACACTTCTTTAAAATACTTTCTCTTTATTACTAATATTAAATTAATATAATGCATATCTATCCTTAATATATTATTATTATTATTATTATTATTATTATTATTATTATTATTATTATTATTATTATTATTATTATTATTATTATTATTTAAAAGAATATAAAAAAGTTAATAATATTATTATTATTATTATTATTATTATTATTATTATTATTATTATTATTATTATTATAAATTTTCCAAAAAGAAAAAAAAACAGTGAATCGCCCAAAATTAGGCGATTGAACCGGGGTCCAGTCGCCCGATTCTGGGCGACTGAATCGGGGTCCAATCGCTCGGTTTTGGGCGATTCAATTTTTTTTTTGAAAAATAATTATTATTATTTAATTTTATTATTGTTGTTGTTGTTATTATTATTATTATTATTATTATTATTATTATTATTATTATTATTATTATTATTATTAATTTTATTTATATTCTTTTTGAAGAATATAAAAAAGTTAATTATTATTATTATTGTTATTGATATAATAATAATAATAATAATAATAATAATAATTATTATTATTATTATTATTATTATTATTATTATTATTATTATTATTATTATTATTATTATAAATAAGAAATTTGAAATGAGTGGCAAAATTGTAATTTTTTAAAAATCTGGGGCAAATTCGTAATTTCATTTGGAGGGGTGGCGATAAAATGAAAAGGGTGGCGAAATTTAAGAATCGGAAAAAAAAAATTAACAAAAAAGTCAAAAAGCTAAAAAGAGCTTTAATATATACGAAGTACGAAGTACGAAGTACTTATTCCCAAAAGAAAAATTATAAAAAAATAAATACGGAGTACTAGATTAGCTCGTGCGATATAGGATTATAATAAAAAGAACTAGTGAATAGCCCCGGGCGTTGGCCCGAGTTGCTACTATTGCAGACATGTAATCGATAAATTTTTTTAAAGGCTTTTTAAAACTTAAATTGTCATTGTCAAATTAAAATGAGAAAAATCATGTATCTCAACTAGAGATACACTAAACCATCTCAAAAGGGTACGGAGATCTTTTTGCGTGGTAATGTGGGGTTAATGTTGTAATTTTGTCTTAAAAATATCTATTTTTTGCGTGGTAATCTGAATCTCACTACTTGATCACTATTTTTGAGTTATTTCTCTCTTTTACTTCATTCACCTCTCCTTTGAAATTGGGTTGGTAAGGCTGAACATCTTAATATAATCTTTTATCAATCCAATGCAATGAAACCATGCAAAACATAAAGCAAATTAATCTCAACGTTGGTAAGGCTGAACATCTTAATTCTACATTCAAACGGATATTATATATAGGACATATAAATGAAACTACCACTAATCCATAATTCCTTACAACTTCTAATATTAAAAACACAGTAAGACTATTAGTAAACTGGTAATACTCAATTTGAAACTCCAAAAACTGAGTAAATACCATCATTAGAGCAACTCATCGGTACATCTAGCCGTAAAATGTTGCCTGAACCAACTACGATTATTTCCGGGCAAGAGTACACACAAAAGACTAGACTCGTCTAGTTATACTTATTCAAGAACAGTTGAAACCAAACTTATCTTACAATCCCAAGCGCCAACAAAATGACCATCAAAACGTGTACCTCCTTGACATTGTCTATATAAACTTTTACTCGGATCAAGTAATGCAAGCAGTTTACCATTTAATACCAACCATTTACTAGTCTTAGAAATACACAATAAACACGTATCATTGCAATTGAGATCATACATATTCGTCCAAGTCAAGTCATCTTTGTTCAAACTCCAAACTTTATGATGACAAAATGTATACTGTAAACCATTGGTAAACACTCTTCGACAATAATTATCAGTCAAAACATACTAATTATGTACCCAGAAAATCACACAACACCTAGAACCTAGAAGCCGAGACTCAATACAATCTTGGGGAATATTAAATAAGAAGACCATCAATTAAATATGTACTACATTTGAAATTGATAAAATAATAGGATTTATTGGGGAATATTGTCAAACACTTATTGTGCATCAAAATTTTAGCATAAATTAGTGAAATGCAAGTACCAAAATTGATAAAATCAATCTCTATAACCATTCATAACCTCAGAAATTATAAATAAAAGTTCGAATTACACTAAAGAAAACTAAATTAACAAATAAAGCAAAATTAAAACTAAAACCAACTAATAAGTACTCAAATAGAAATCGAATAGAAATCGCCCCGAAAAAAAAATCGAACGGACATTGAACAGAAAATCAGCAAAAAAATTGACAAAAACCTTAAGTAATCAAACTTTAATCAACGAAATCAAACTAAAATCCACGAAAATTACCTTAACAAAGAATCAATGAAGTTAGAAGCAGAATTGATAAAGAATCAAAGCAAAGGAAAAGAGCAGTAAGAGGGGAGCAGAGAAATTGAAGGAGGAGAGAGAAAAACGGAGTGTCGAATGAAGGAGGAGAGTGGAAATGCTGAAAAATTGTATACATATATATATATATATATATATATATATATATATATATATATATATATATATATATATATATATATATATATATATATATATATATAGGTGGGACTGATATTTTCAATTGTTATTGCATTCGTAACAGCTCGAAGGACAAACATAGCAATAAAAGGTTATGTGCAAAACAAAATGAATTCAAGAAAATAATTTACTGGTTAATAAACAGGAAGAAAGCAAGAACGAAGGACCAGAAATTGATCCTTTAAATGTAATCTTTATAAATTAATGGTTTTAAATTTCATACCTAAAAGAATGTAGAAATTATCCAATGTTGTAACAAAAAAGGGAGGGGGATTTGAGATCAGTGAATATGATATTTAGAGGCTACTCAGAGAACAGTTTATTTTGCATTGAGAAGTATTTGTATTTGTATGTAATAATTTCTTAATAATAGTATCTGCATTAGTTGTAGCAAATATCTTTCTTGATTCATTAACATTAGCGCTAACAAAGAAATACATCAATAGCATATTACATAGTGCAGGAATATTAAGATCAGAATTTGTTCAACAAAATGGTATGCAAAATGGATGGACTAAATGTTTAAAATACCAACTTGTGATAATAATAGTTGCTCATTGAATACTATCACTTTGCAGCATATGCAAAATAGCTGATACAAATTGATGCAGAAACCTTAAAAGTTGTAGTGCATATCAAGAAGCCCTTAAAACAGTTAGGGTAGAACTGCTACAGTTGGACCCATTTGGATTGGACGATTAACAAAAAGTGCAAAAGAACGTACTTTTTCCAATGAGATCTTAAATTCTTTCCTATAGAGAGGTCTAATCTATTTTAGGGTCATTAAACCCCCCAGATTCCATGTAGCTACAATCATCAGAGCACATTTGAATTCAAGGTTTGACTACAGCCTCGTCTCTAATCTGCTTATTATAACATAGTAAACTACAGCTCATTTATTAATAGTGTTGGGGGTTGGAAGATTTCACCTTTTGATTTGCAAATAGGAATGAGATTCTACCCTTCTTACGTGATGCGTAAACGTATGGCCCAAGTATTATAGAATTCTAAAGCATCTAGCTTTACAACCAGTACAATCATCTTAACCTGACTCTACTCAGCCCTGTTGAACACTTTTACTATGGAGTATCGCTAAACTTCAATGTTACAACATAAATGTGATGTGTACACGCTTGGGCCTTGGGGTGGTTCTTGTAGCTCCAATGATGGGAAAGCTACCTAGGGATATTTTGAAAACACATAGATAAGCCTAGTGAAATGGATGAGGAATGTCAAGACTTCAAAGGAGCCAAAATGAGAACTCGATCCCAAGCTGATTGGAAACAGGTATGAAGCACAAATGCTTCAGTTGCTAAAAATTCCTTTCTTCCACGGCTACTACTAGACATTTAATGTAATGTATGGACAATTTTGCATGATAATAGCAGTATCTTTGCAAAATTGAGCAGTTTGGACTTTGATTTCCTTATGATTTGTGAATGACTCTTCATTTGACACCTGATTGTGCTTTTCAAAGAAAGGTTCCAGTACTTCTATTTATCGAAATAGCAGTATATATGTTGCATCAGAAAATATGTTGATGTCTACGATTCAAATACATAACGATCAACACATATGACAACTAATATTCAAAGTAATTAATTTACTTTGACCTAGTGTTCAATATTGATTTAAGTTGATTGCTGGTAGAGCCTACATAAAGCTATTTTAAGAATCTTTAGAAAATTTTAAAACTGATTTGATGAATTGAATAGCAAAGTCATCATTTAACACATATAAATACTACTACCTAAGAACAGCAAGAAATTAACATGACAAATTTTGGTTATAGCCTCAATCACATCTATGTTCAGAGTGTTCACACAAACTCTACTGTTTCTTTATGTGGTATATATTCCACACTTTACCAGACGCATAAATGTTCATTCAAAAAGTTGATAAAAATCACGTTAATTTTTATTCAAAAAGATAAACAATCACTTCCTAGTTCCTATCATATTCAATCTCAAATCAAACACATTATCAAAAAAATCCATATAAAAAACTAAGATAGAGATTTCAATCTGAAATTTTCTTACCATTTTTGTAGATTTCCGTGTACCGTGTTTGGTTTACCAGAAAAAAAATGATGAAATTCACCAATTATTCAATCTGGGGAATAATGAAATTTTAAGAAGATAATTGGGTAAAAATTGTATTAGAAAAAATCTTTAAATGATGTCATTATCATCATTTCAGACTCAAAATGAAGAAAAATAGGGGAAAATCTGGGTAAAACTGAAGAAAATGGTGGAGGGTTTTTTGGGTGATGATGATTGCGATATATGAAAGAAATTGGGGGAAATTATAGAGTGAAAGTCAATGGATTAAAGCAGGTACAAATGAAATCTGCGTAAGGAAGACTTTAAACAAGAATTTGATGAATACATCATTATCTATCTATGAAATTCTAAATGTCATCCTCAAACTTTTAAGATTCATATACAAAGTTACAAAACTTTCATCATAACATTTAAAAAAAAAAAAAAACCAATCATAAAGTACCTACAAATAAATTTAAAAAAACCCAAAAAGTACAATTTCACAATCAAAGATTTCAGCTATAAATTCACTTTATGGTAACATTTATTTATTTATTTATTTATTAATATTATAATATCTTAATACCCTTTAATTTTTCATTGACATTGACTCGTAGTCCTTTATAACCTCTCATTTTGTTGTATTAAATTACCATGTAACCACCCTTATTTCCACGAACCCTAACTCTCTTTGTGTAATTACCTACTACACTCCATTCACTATCATGATCCCCCATCATGCCAATAGCTCCCTATTATCCTAGTAACCCACCTTACTTTCATTCCTTATAAATACTTGTTGCATATCACATTTGCATTCTATGCTCATTATTCTATAACCAAACTCTACGCAAATTGTTATTCACCAGTAGACCAAATACAATCATCCCACATCTCCATACATTGCCTCGCATTCAAGTTAAAATTATTCACTCGTTGATCTCATCACTGATCTGACTTGATTGTCGGAGGGGTTTTCTGGGAGATCACCCCCGGGCAAGGCTAACGTGTTGCGTTGCAGGAATTTAGGTCACTTCCAATCCGTTGATCGCTGATATCGATAACACTTCCACTTCAAGTATTCCAAGTGCCTTGCACTTCCTTGTTTCATAACTGAATACAGTTTGGCGCCGTCTGTGGGGAGTTTATTGTAAAACTTGAACAAAAAGTCATGGCTTCCAAGAGGAATCCAACGCAAACCGCTACCGTACACAGCACAGATACAAACACTTCGACGGGTCACGCTAACAATCAAGCCGTGACTCGCCGTGATTTGGACATGCTGGCACGAAATCTCACTACTGCTTTCTCCGAACAACTCCACGCCGTCATAAATCATAATAACCCCGCTCAACAGCGAATATTGGAAGACATGGCGGACCAGATAAAGAATCTGCAAGAACGGATCGAACCCCACAATGAGATACCAAAATCCCATGAATCTCAGGATGAGAACTCAGGAATGTCACGTTCCAGAAAAAGAAATAATAAAAGACGGGAGAGATCCAAGACCCATAGAAACCTCAACAGAAGTGATTCCCAAGACGGTGAATCCAAAACCGCCTCCCGAGATGCCCGTACTTACCTAGAAAACAAGAAGCAGAGGGTATCCGAAAGCGTTCAATCATTGGTGGACAAAAGGAGGGAGGAAAGGAAGAAAGCGCAACTCACGGGATCTAGCCATCCCATCAGCCCTATCATAACGCCGCGGAATGAGAATTGCAGGGGTAATCTTCCTGAAGATCCCATGCCAATAAACTCCCCGCTGGCTCCTGAAGTACTGGACACCCCAACTGGCGAAAATAAAAATCCCAAATATGGTGGCCTTCGACGGAGCACTTAATGGCATACAAAAATCTGATGCTGTTGTACACTATCGACCCAGCATTGTGGTGCAAATTCTTCCCAACTACTCTCACAGGAGTAGCCTTGACACGGTACACTTCCCTTCCACTTGGAAGTATCCATACTTTTGCCTAATTAATGAGCAAATTCCGGGGTCACTTTGTAGCATCCATAAGGCAAGAAAAATCAAATTTCCACTTGCTCGGCATAACGCAATTAGAAGGGGAATCAATATCGTCGTATTTGAAGAAATTCCATGAGGCGGTGCTGAAAGTAACGAATTTAGAGGAATCAGTCGCCTTAAACGCCCTGATCAATGGAATGAAGGCTCAAAAGTTGATGTTCCTGTTGATCGAAAGTCAAGAGAAGACATATGCGGAAGCCATGAAACAGTGTCAAAGCTATGTCACGGCCTCTGAGATATGTCAGGCACATGACCCCAAAAAGCGAAGGTCAAAGAAGAAGGATCCAATATCCTCCCATCAATCCTCAACGAACAGAGAGTAATACTCATCAAGGAGGGATAGAAACTACATTCCACGTCGTCTAGAACCCCCATCAGATACGGGACCTCCATGATCCAGACATGTGTACGCCAGGACACGGAACATACTCGATGGAGGTAACGATCCGATGTTCAACTGGAACAGGAAAGACATATTCTTCGCCATCAAGGACGAGTTGCCAACTCCACTTCCTACTACCACCCCTTCTGATTGTTGCAACTACAATTTGTGGTGTCATTACCACAAAGAACATGGCCATACCTTGGCCCAATGTCGTGAACGCAAGCATATCCTATGGCACAAGAAGCGACACTGAAAAAAGACCTTGGAAACCGAACCGTAGATCTCCCAGAAGAGATGAGACTAGACGCGAAAGTTCCTACACTCAAGTAACTATCAACATGATTTTCGGCGGCTACTCCGAAGAATACTCTACTATTCGCGCTGCGAGAGACAGCGTCCATACTCTGCTCAACGGACCACCAAAAACCACTTCAAATGTGCCCATCATGAGATTCGATGCTACTACTTCTCAACCGCTACAATAACCACACACACTGATCCTTTAGTGGTTACCATCAAAATTAGGCAAATGAAGCTGAGGCGAGTATTGGTGGATACCGAAAGCACAACCGATCTTATAACAATGGAATGCCTCAGGCAAATGAAGTTCGAAGAAAACCACTTGCAGCCCCTCGATAAACCCTTGATCGGGTTCAGAGGAAATCAAGTCATACCCCTGAGAACAATCATACTCCCTGTACGGGTGGGGGAGAGAGACAGGAGCAGAACAATGCCCATACGATTTACGGTGGTGGACATGACATTCCCTTACAATGCCATTATGGGACTCCCACTCATCAACAAAATCAAAGCCGCAATCTTCCCTCATCAACTTTTATTGCAATTTGAACAAGATGACAGACAAGTGGGTATTCTTAAGGGAGACCAGGTAATAGCCTACCAATGCCTCATCAACACCTTGAAACGAGGAACTTCCGTCATCCCCTCCAAAAGAGGAAGGGAAGAAAAGTCTCCATCCGTCATGAGTGTGTACATGGACAACCCCAACCCACATGAAAGGCCTCACCCTGTTGAACGATATGAGGAGGTAGATGTGTTTGAGGGGAAATCGATCAAGTTAGGAAAAGACCTTCCAGAGACAGTAAAACAAAATATCTTGACTACCGTCGCTGAGTTCCGTGACATCTTCACTTTTTCTACGGAAGAGATGCCTGGCATACTGCCAAGCGTTATATGTCACAAACTTAATATAAAACCAGCCTACAAACCCGTAAAACAGAAGCTGCGACATCAAGGGAATGAGAGAATTGAGGCCGCCAAAGAAGAAGTGGAAAAATTGCCGAAAGTGGGATTCATCCGGGAATGCAAATACTCTGATTGGCTTTCCAACGTCATCTTCGTCAAAAAGTCAAATAGGAAATGGAGGATGTGCGTTGACTTCACGAACCTAAACAAGGCATGCTCGAAAGACGATTATCCTCTTCCCAAAATAGATCGCTTGGTGGATTCCACGGCATGCCACGCCCTTTTGAGCTTCATGAACACTAACGCGGGTTACCATCAAATCACTTTAGCCATAGAAGACCAGCCTCACACAGCATTCATTACAAATGCCGGGGTATACTGCTACAAGGTCATGCCCTTTGGGTTAAAAAATGCCGGAGCTACGTATTAGAGAATGGTCAACAAGGTCTTCCAGTCTTAGATAGGCCGAAACTTGGAGGTATATGTTAAAGGTGATCAAACACCGGGCCGGGCCGAGAGGCAAAAATCGGCCCATTGATGCGGGCCGGGCCGGACCGGGCCAAAAAGTTCTTGCGCAAACCCGTACTGTGCGGGCTTTTGCGGGCTTGCGGGCTTTTGCGGGCCTATGTTATATATTATTTTTTTTAATTATTTTTAAGATAACCATGATTATTTCACTATAACTTAAAGCCCTCATCCATAATGCTTTAAATTAAAAACTATCATTTTTTTATTTAATAATTTTTAATCAATCACCGTGATTTGTAAATAACCAAAAAAATAAAAATATAAAACTAAAATAAATAAAACCAAAAAAGACAAAGAAATTCACAAAACTACAAATACAATTGTTGCATATTATACATAATTTAAAACACAAATTAAAAATAATTGAAATAATCAAATACAATTGTTACATATTATACATAATATAAAACAAATTAAAATAAAAATCATGAACACACATTTTTTTCGGGCCGGGCCGGGCCGGCCCGCGGGCCAAACACCAAATCCCAAACCCGTCCCAAAAAAATCGGGCCACTTATTTTCTACCCAAACCCGCCCATCGGGCCATATTTTGACACCCAAACCCTCACTTTTTTGGGCCGGGTTGGACCGGGCCGGCGGGCCGGGCCGCCCATGATCACCTCTAGTATATGTGGACGATATGATCATAAAAAGCAAGCAGGCGTCTGAACATGCCGCGAACTTACGCGAAACATTCATAACTCTCCGAAAACACCAAATGCGACTTAATCCTGACAAGTGCGTGTATGGGTCCCCGGAGGGAAGTGCCTTAGCTTTCTTGTGGACGAGAGAGTATAGATACAAACCCCGATAAGATTCGTGCAATTCGAGATATGAAGTCTCCTACATCCGTGAAAGAAGTTCAAAAACTAACAGGATGTGTGGCCGCTTTAGGGAGATTTATGTCCAAATCAGCAGACAAATGTTCGCCCTTCTTTAAAACTCTCAAACAAAGCAAGTTTGAATGGACAAGTGAAGCCGAGAAATCCTTCAGCCAGTTAAAAGAACATCTGTCCTCTTTACCAAAACTAGTTTCACCTATCAACGGAGAAAAACTAGTTTTGTATGTCTCGATCTCAGAATACTCCCTGTCAGGAGTACTAGTCGCTGAAAGAGAAAAGAAACAACTCCCCGTATATTACATAAGCCATGCCTTCCGAGGCTCGGAGGGAAACTATCGCGAAATGGAGAAGGTTTTATTCGCAGCCGTGATGGCAAGCAGGAAACTGAAACCATACTTCCAATCACATCAGATCACAGTCAGAACCAGTCAACCCTTGAAGAAGATTCTGGAAGGAAAAAAAAAAACTCAAGCCGCGTCAATGACTGGGCCAACCAACTAGCAGACTTTGGTATTGAGTATGAGCCATGAACGACAATCAAAGCTCAAGCCCTGGCTGATTTCATTGCCGAAAGTACTATTCCTCATCACCCTGAAGCCAACCAAAACAAGCAGAGCAGGACTTCTAAGTGTATCTTCCGTCGGGTTCTGTATGGAAAGGTGATACAAATGTAGTATCAAGGGTCAAGGTCCTCACAAATGAGATGCAAGAACAAATCAGTACATTGGACTTGTCATCTACGCCAAATGCACGTGGAGCATAAGGGACTTCCATTGGCACCTCTCAACAATCAAGTACAAACCCAAGAACGTATAATGAGACCAAGGGAACCCATCACACAATGCAATCCAACACTATGGGCATGAAAGAACAGACAGAAACCGAAACCAGAGCAATAGAACTGTCTACCAAACAGCTGACCTTGGTGAACCGCCTGAATACAGACCGGAGACACTTGGACCGGGAGGAAGGCTGGAATGGCATCTCACCACATGGGCCAAGCCACCAAGGGCCAAGGATACTACTAATAGTTCACCAGGAAGCCTGTGGACTAAGCTAAAGGAAGGCCAGTCGGCAGCTGGTGCAAAATTCAGAATTTGCCTAAGTGTTGAGTCTTCTGTTTTGTATTTCTGTTTGTTAGTTAAGCCACGTGTATTAGTCATAAGCCCTTGTAACGGCTAGCTCTGAATCCAAAGTCTATATATTCATAGGCTCTCATTGTATTAAACACGTTGAACATTGTTTTTAATCATCAATAATACAGAGGTATTTTTTCAGAAAAGGATTTTCTGAATTTGAAGTTTGTTTGCAAACTTCTTCAAAGGTTGTGGAGCAGCCTTTGGCCGGAGGGAGGACAAATTACGAGTGATTTAGAATCTCAAGGGCACCCTACAATCAAGGCCTGGAAGTCCTTGTATTGTACTTATCGTTCGAGTATCCAGAAAGTGCAATCAAGGCACTCCGTTCACCCACATCAGAAAACCAAGAAAGGCCTTCTTGTTCTATTTGCGTGAGTGTGAGTGCTGTCTGATGAATGTTTGAGTGTTTTATTGATTAAAATAGTGAAGCCATTTTAATCCTTGCATTGCAAAGAACATTTTCCGCCCTTAAACACGCATCAAATTGGTATCAGAGCACAGCCACGGATTGGGCAAAGACATCACATATTGACGTTCGGAGGAGAGAGGTTTCATTGTTTCTGGGAATTTCAGAAGAGAAAAACATCAGGCGATTTTGAAGCATCGTGAAAATTTCAATCATCATTGATTCCACGATATATAGGGAGTGATTTATCCTATATAATTTCATTTGTCATTCAATTGTTTACATTGATTTACATTTTCAGACACAAAACATACGTTAATTCATTGAATTTGTTGTTCTTGCATTTTCGATTTTCGCATTCATTTCATCAAATTTGTTTGTCTGTGCATTGCTGGTTTATTAGCTGTCTCTGGTCGAGTGGATATGACCATGGAGGAAAGATTTGGGATATTAGAAGAGAATATGCGTATAGTCATGCAGACCTTAACTCAATTGCGAATAGACCATCAGCACGATAGAATACCAACCCCTAATCTGCGACCCTACGAGGATAGAATCGTCAAGATTGACATCCTTGAATTCGATGGACACTCCTATGACCCTGGAAAGTATTTAGAATGGGAAGACAGGATGGATAACTACTTTGAATTCAAAAACACACCCCCAGACCAACAGTACAAATTAGCCAAAGTGAAGTTGATTAAGGCGGCTGTGATTTGGTTAGAGGGAGTACAGAAACGTAGGCTTAGGGAAGAGAGGGGTAGGATTAACTCTTGGACAAAACTCAAGAAGCACATGAGGAGAAAGTATGTGCCAACCACCTACAAACAACAGCAATATGTTCAATTCAGCTCCTTGACCCAAGGAAACAAGTCTCTGCAGGAGTACATCCATGAATGGGATAGATTAAGTGTTCTCTGTGATATTAATGACCCTGAAGAGCTGAGAGTGGGGAGATTTATAGCAGGATTAAGGGAGAATATTAGGCAAAAATTGATGATCACAACCTAACCTCACAGTACACTCATCAGGATTACAAGCCATGGAGTTGGAAAAGATTGCTAGCAGATTCACCTATACACCAAGGCAGCCCAGTAGAGCCTACACCCATAGGAACCCAAACACCATAGTTACACCTAAGAAAGACACCCAGAACAGTGGGCAAAGGATTAACACAGCTAGAGGGGAACCACCAGCCAGACCCAAGGATGTAGTATGTTTCAAATGCAATGGAAGAGGGCATTATAAGAGGGACTGTCCAAATGCTAGAGCTTTCACTATGAGAGAGTGGAATGACATTAGACAAGACACCCGACCCAAGAAGATATTAGTATCAAGGAATGGCCAAGAAGAGGAAATTTACCCACCTAATTTGAGTGATGAGGATGGCACTTACTTAGAGGATGAGGAAGGAAATAGGCATAGGTTTGAGGGAGACACAGAAGAGGAAGAGGATGAGGATGTGGAAAGAGTGCTACCTGAAGAAGAACACCTTAGCCTAGTCATTAGAAGAAGCTTTCACACCACACCCTTAGAGAGAAAATCTGACCAAAGGGAGAACATTTTCCAAACTAAGTGTAAAGTGCAGGGGAGGCTATGTGACCTTATCATTGACAGTGGGAGTGAGTCCAACTGTGTGAGCAGGCAGCTAGTGGATGAGTTAGACCTTGACACCATGCCTCACCCTCACCCTTATAAAATGAAGTGGTTGGACAACAAGGCTAGTGGATCCGTAAGTAGGCAATGTTTAGTGAATTTGGCTTTATGGACATATACTGATGAAGTGCTGTGTGATGTGCTTGAGATGGAAGCTTGCCATTTATTATTAGGTAGACCTTGGCAATATGACAAGAAAACCACACACAATGGCTATACTAACACATACACCCTTAAGCATAATGGGAAGAAGAAGGAGCTTGTACCTCTGCCCCCACACAGAACTGTACCCCCTAAACCTCTGCCCCCACACAGAACTGTACCCCCTAAACCATCCAAAACACCCATACACTTGATGACCAGAAGAGAGTGTGAAAGGGAAATTGAAAGAAAGGAAGAGTTATACCTGTTGATCACCAAGGAAGTTCAGAATACCACACCTATGCCACCTGAGTTACAGGGCCTATTAGATCAGTTTAGTGATGTTTTTCCAAATGACCTACCACCTGGACTCCCACCTGTGAGAGGGGTTCAGCATCAGATTGACTTGATTCCAGGGGCTAGCCTACCTAACAGACTTGCCTACAGAACCAACCCCATGGAGACTAAGGAATTACAGAAACAGGTTGAGGAATTAATACACAAAGGCTATGTGAGGGAAAGCTTAAGTCCATGTGTTGTACCTATTTTGCTGGTCCCTAAGAAAGATGGTACATGGCGAATGTGCATTGATAGTCGAAGTATGAACAACATTACCATTAAATATAGGTTCCCTATACCTAGAATTGATGATCTTCTTGATGAGTTAGCTGGTTCAGAATGGTTTAGCAAGATAGATCTGCGTAGTGGATACCACCAAATCCGAATGAAAGAAGGAGATGAGTGGAAAACTGCGTTCAAACTAAGTATGGGCTTTATGAGTGGCTTGTGATGCCTTTTGGGTTGACAGGGGCTCCAAGTACCTTTATGAGACTCATGAATGCAGTCTTAAGACCATTCTTGGGAAAATTTGTGGTTGTATACCTTGATGATATCTTGATATATAGAAAAACCATGACAGAACATCTGAGACACCTTGAGACTTTGATTAATACATTGAGAACACAGAGGCTGTATGGCAAACTGGAAAAATGCAGCTTCCTCCTACCAGAAGTGAGTTTCTTAGGGTATATTATAGGAAAAACAGGGGTAAAAGTGGACCCAAACAAAGTGAAGGCCATACAGGAATGGCCTACACCTACTACCCTTACTCAAGTAAGATCCTTTCAGGGTTTAGCTTCTTTTTACAAAAGATTCATAAGGAATATCAGTTCAATCATGGCACCTGTTACAGAATGTACAAAACAGGGGAAGTTTGAATGGACCTCAGCAGCACAGCAAGCCTTTGAAAACCTTAAGGACATGATGTGCAAGGCCCCTATACTTAAATTACCTGATTTCACCAAACCATTTAAGTTGGAATGTGATGCTTGTGGGGTAGGAATTGGGGCTGTGCTTGTTCAGGAAGGGAGGCCTGTTGCTTTTTTCAGTGAAAAATTGAATAACAGTAGGCTGAATTATTCCACCTATGACAAGGAGTTTTATGCAATTATTAGGGCTCTTGAGCATTGGTCACACTATTTGAGGATCCAACCATTTTTTTTACATACAGACCATGAATCCTTAAAACACATTAATAACCAACATAAGCTAAACAGTAGGCATGCAAGATGGGTGGAATTCATGCAAACTTTTGATTTTTCAGCTAAATATAAGGCAGGTAAGACCAACATCATAGCTGATGCCTTAAGTAGAAAGTACAACATGCTTGGGATAGTAGGATCCAGGATTTTGGGTTTTGAATTCATAAAAGACCAATACTCTGTTTGCCCTGATTTTTCAGAAATTTACCAATCATGTAAAGACAAACCTCACGGTTTATTCAGCATTCACCAGGGCTTCCTTTTCAAAGGAAACAAGTTGTGCATACCTAGACTACCTTTAAGGACCATTTTAGTAAAAGAAGTGCATGAAGGTAGCATAGCAGGACACTTTGGAATACAAAAGACCCTTGACATGTTAGCAAAACACTTCTACTGGCCAAAGATGTTGGGAACGGTGGGTAAACACATTTTGAAATGTGAAATGTGTCTCAAGGCTAAAGTGACTTTCCACAGAGGAGAATATATACCCTTGCCTATTGCACACAAGCCTTTGGAGCACATTAGTATGGATTTTATGATGGCTTTGCCTAAAACAAAGAGAGGAAAAGATGCTATAATGGTAGTTGTAGATAGATTTTCAAAGATGTCTCATTTCATTGCATGCACTAAGATAGATGATGCACAGAACATTGCAAAGTTGTTTTTTACAAAAATCGTTAGGTTGCATGGCATACCTAAGACTATTGTTTCAGATAGGGATAGCAAATTCCTAAGCCATTTTTGGAAGACCTTGTGGAAATTATTAGGCACTAAACTATTGTTTAGTACATCCTATCATCCACAAACCGATGGACAAACGGAGGTCACTAATAGGACATTAGGCACCCTGCTTAGAACTTTAGTAAAGAACAACATCAGAGAATGGGATTTAAAGCTATGTCATGCTGAGTTTGCCTATAACAGAGCACCCAGCCATGCTACAAAATACTCTCCATTTGAATGTGTATATGGCACTAATCCTTTACTTCCTATAACTCTAATTGATCTGCTTGCTTGTGATAACAAGGTGATGGAAGCCAAAGATTTGATAAAGCAAATGGAGACAGTACATGACCAAGTTCATGCAAATCTGGAGGATACCAGCAGAAAGTACAAACAGCAACCAGACAAGCATGTTATGAGCAAACAACCTATCAAAGAAGGAGACCTTGTGTGGGTTTACCTCAGGAAGGAAAGGTTTCCCCAACTCAGAAGGAACAAACTAATGCCTAGAGCTATCGGTCCACATCCAGTGAAAAGGCAATATGGGAAGAATGCATTTGAAGTCCAGCTACCAGCAGAGTATAACATCTCCTCTACATTCAACATAGGAGACCTTACCTTACATGAGCCTGACAAAGAATTGAGGACAATTCTTTCCCAAGAGGGAGCAATTGATACAAATGTAGTATCAAGGGTCAAGGTCCTCACAAATGAGATGCAAGAACAAAACAGTACATTGGACTTGTCATCTACGCCAAATGCACGTGGAGCACAAGGGACTTCCATTGGCACCTCTCAACAATCAAGTACAAACCCAAGAACGTATAATGAGACCAAGGGAACCCAGCACACAACGCAATGCAACACTATGGGCATGAAAGAACAGACATAAACCAAAACCAGAGCAACAGAACTGTCTACCAAATAGTTGACCTTGGTAAACCACCTGAATACAGATCGGAGACACTTGGACCGGGAGAAAGGCTGGGATGGCATCTCACCACATGGGCCAAGCCACCAAGGGCCAAGGATACTACTAATAGTCCACCAGGAAGCCTGTGGACTAAGCTAAAGGAAGGCCAGTCGGCAGCTGGTGCAAAAATCAGAATATGCCTAAGTGTTGAGTCTTCTGTTTTGTATTTCTGTTTGTTAGTTAAGCCACGTGTATTAGTCATACGCCCTTGTAACGGCTAGCTCTGAATCCAAAGCCTATATATACATAGGCTCTCATTGTATTAAACACATTGAACATTGTTTTTAATCATCAATAATACTGAGGTATTTTTTCAGAAAAGGATTTTCTGAATTTGAAGTTTATTTGCAAACTTTTTCAAAGGTTGTGGAGCAGCCTTTGGCCGGAGGGAGGACAATTTACAGAGTGATTTAGAATCTCAAGGGCACCCTACAATCAAGGCCTGGAAGTCCTTGTATTGTACCTATCGTTTGAGTATCCAGAAGATGCAATCCAGGCACTCCGTTCACCCACATCAGAAAACCAAGAAAGGCCTTCTTGTTCTGTTTGCGTGAGTGTGAGTGCTGTCTGATGAATGTTTGAGTGTTTGAGTGTTTTATTGATTAAGATAGTGAAGCCATTTTAATCCTTGCATTGCAAAGAACATTTTCCGCCCTTAAACACGTATCAAAAGCGCGGTGAGATTCAAATTTGCGGCCTCTAACAATGAAGCAGAGTATGAAGCACTACTCTTGGGGCTTAAAATCTGCCATGAAGTAGGGGCTAAAACACTATCCACTTTCTCCAATTTCCAATTGATAGTCGGGCAGGTAAACGGGGAATTCGAAGCTAAAGATGATAGCATGAAAATGTATTTGCAGCAAGTGAGAGAATTTGTCAAGAAATTTGACAAATTCACATTGACTCACATCCCGAGATCCTAAAATGCACAAGTCGACTCTCTGGCAAAAATTGCCAGTTCAGCTGAAACATCCGCGGCTCGTGATATCATCTGGGATGTGCTTCCTAACCCCAATATTAACTTCATGGTCAATACCATCGATAGGTTAGAAACATGGATGGAACCCTACATCAGATATTTGAAAAATCAAACACTCCCCCTAGATGAAAGTCAAGCAAAACTACTCCAAAAGAAGGCCGACTGGTTCGAACTCCACGAAGGAACGCTCTACAAAAAATTATACACACATCCCCTTTTGAAGTGTGTTTCCCCTGAAGAAGGAAACTACATCCTTCGCGAAATACACAAAGTTGGATGCAGAATACACCAACGAGTACGATCTGTAATAGGCAAGGTCGTTAGAAGCGGATACTACTGACCCTCCCTCAGGAGTGATGCCAAAATATTGATCAAACATTGTCCCCAATGCCAGTACCACTCAAAGATAGGAAGAAAGCCATCTAACTACCTTTCAGCTATTTAAACCGTCTTGCCCTTCGACAAATGGGGTATATATCTCCTTGGCCCCTTCCCACCTGCTAAAGGACAACGAAAGTTTATTATCGTGGTCATAGATTACTTCACCAAGTATGTGGAAGCCGAGGCCCTTAGCTCCATCACAGATAAACAAGTCTGTCAATTCATGTGGTGAAATATCATTACAAGATATGGCATCCCTCGTGTAATCATTACAAACAATAGAAGACAATTCGTCAGTAAGAACACAATAGAGTATTGCGACAGGTTCAACATTCAAATCCGATTCAGTTCAGTATCTCGACCTCAAACTAATGGCCAATTCGAGTCGGCAAACAAAGAAATTCTGAACGACATCAAAAAAAAATAGAAGGGGCAAAGGGAACTTGGGATGAAGAACTACCCGGCATTTTGTGGGCAAGTCGAACAACAATCAAAGAAGCAACAGGACATACCCCCTTTTCCCTGGTATACGAGTCTGAAACCGTACTTCCAGTGGAAATCGGTATACCCTCCACAAGAGTCACCTATTTCTCACATAATGAGAACGAATAAGAAAAAAGAAAAAATTTGGATTTGTTACCAGAAACAAGAGGAAATACACTCTTAAAGTCGATAGCCCAAAAACAAAAAATGATTCGCAACTTCAACCGTCATGTCAAAACCAGATGTATTCAAGTTGGCGACTTCGTCCTCCGCAGAATTGAAGCTACGGGCAAGATAGCAGAGAAAGGAAAGCTAGGAGCCAACTGGGATGGCCCATTCAAAGTTATCTGCGCCATCAAACAAGGGACATTCGAATTAGAAGACATGAGAGGGAAGAGGTTACTCCTCCCATGGAATAGCGATCACTTGAAAAAAAAACTTCGTTTAACAAGATCTGTAAGGGGCTACAAGAGAAATAAGACAAGATAAAGAGGATACAAATCAAGCTAGAGAAGTTAGAAGATGGCTTTCAGTCTCCAACAATCACCAGCATCAACAATCATTAGCTTCAATTAATCATTATTAATCATCGGTCTCAATTTCAACTTAAAGCATTGTTAGCCGAATTAGACAATAGCTCTCATTTATCAGTTACAATCGTTTGTCCGTTACAATTTCAATATAGCAGAAAGTTCAACATTTTCAGTCATTATCCAGCTTCAAGTTTCAACGTTTCCAATTATTTGGTGTTATATCCACTTTCTCATAATTATCAAGTCTTTAGATGTAGAGTTGTCGGACGTACTCGACATCCGTTTACACAACCTTAAGTTATCAAATATCAGACATTCACTAAATCTTTATTGCAAATCTTGTTAAAATCAGTGTTTTTTATAAACTCGGCATAAATCAGCGGCATCTGTAAGTCGGACCCCCTGAGGGGGGGTCCCATGATCAAATAAATTTAAGTAATTTTGTTGAAATCAGTGTTTTCTACATTGTCGGAAAGAATCAGTGGTCTGTAAGTCGGGCACCTAAAGAAGGATTCATAATGATATTCAAAGCATTCCGAATATATCCTTTGCAGAACGTTACAAGACTATCCGACATAAATATTTAAATAATCAAGCAATCATCGTTCAAATTACAATTCTGAATGTTCAAACCCCCAAAAAATACTCAGCCATACAACGACCATTACAACAAGTTCAAATTACAATTTTGAATGTTCAAACATTGTTCAGAAATGCGCCAACATCTTCCTGTGGTTCGCGATGCAGCAGCTTGGGAGACCTGACCCCTCCCTCGTCGAGACTTGAAGTGAAGCTTACGAAATCTTCAATATTAAACGGCTCCATTTCGATTTCAGATATCTCCTTGGACAAGCTCTAGAGGTTTTTTCCTTCATCGATTATTAAATTACAGAGGTCCAAGCACAAACTTTCTAGCGTAGATAGCGCCAGGCTCTCAGGGATATCTTGGGCCGAAGGAGGAGATAGGGTGAATTTGTCTAAGTCAAGGCACAATGCCTCCTTTTCAGCTTCCCCATCAACATTCTCTAACCAAGCCTTCTCCTCCTCCGCGTTCCAACTCAGATCAACCATTACCGATGACTCTCGTTCCAAAGCGGAAGCCAGGTTGCTCAAAGCTTCGTCTCCCTTTTGTTCAGCCATTTGGTGGAGAGAATCGAAATTGACACCTAACTCCGCGGCAGCCAGACGATATTTTTCATCGTTGATCATGGAGCTGGCGCCCATCATCTCTGCTGTTAAATCCCCCAAGAAACTTGACGCTTCAGGCTCATCCGAAGTCAACCAATCCCTGGCTATCCTGGCCTGTCTCTCAGAGCAAAGCTTGTACACTTTAGCCACAGATAATAAGATCTTGAATTTATCCAGATCGTCCGACACCTGCTTTATAAGAGACTGATTTTGATAAATCAGCCTGGCGTGAATATCCATCAGGCGCCACGTCTTATGACCAAGGGTGGCAGACATCTTAGAGGCTGCATCCAAGCTCCCAATGATCTCCTCGAGCCGCTTCTTGGCCCTCTCTCGCCATTGTTTAGTTCTAACTAAGCGCTCCTTCAATTCAGCGCACTTAGAAAGTTTTTCCTTTAAGCCCGACAGTTCACCAAGATCTTCTCAAAGCTCCTGAGCTCCTCGTTCTGCTCATCGCAGCGGGAGGTTAAGGCCGCCAAGGTCTCCCTATCCACAGCGCTTTAGCGGCTTAAGTTTAGCTCGAAAGACAACCTTAGAAAATTCTGCAAAATAACGGAAGATTTAACACCATGCACTACTGATTCAAGGCAAAAAGACAGATTGGTGATATTACCTCAGCCGTGGAAGCCTAGAACTGGCGCACTTTATCGCTGGGAGGCAGAAACTCCAGGTGATCGACGTCCATTTTGCTTATTAAGTGCGAGGTCGCCCTTTTAAATCGGGTTATCATGCTCTTATGTCCCAAATCAGTGAAAAGGGTGTCGTGTCGGAAAGGCAAGACTTCCCGGCGACGATACACTTCTCCGACGTGTGACTCAGGGGCCGCAACTGGCTCTCCCACCTTCTCCTTACCCTTACCGGAGACATTCCTCGCTTTTCTCTGAGGGGTAGACACCTCCCCCTCCACTGACCTGATTTTTATAGGTACAACGGTCCTGATAGTGTCCTCGGAAGCTCTCTTCATGGCACTCTCGACGTTGGAAGAAGAAAACTCTCTCTTCCTCTTCTTCTCTTTCTTCTCTTCCTTTTCCTTTTTCTCCTTCGCTTCCTTCTTTTTAGGAGGAATCACCCTCTTAGATTCATCGGGGATATGAACCCTCTTCCTCTCCTCGAGAAGCCTTAGAGCCTCTCCCTCGCTAGGCACCTCATCCAGCCCCTTTTTTGTCGTCACCGAATCCTACGAAAGAAAAAGTTAGAAATAATTCCCTATGGTTCACTAAAAAAATCAACGTATACCTTGGGAGGAAGAGGCAAGGGCTTCTCCGCGGCCCTCTGGCTGGCCCCATGAGCAAATCTCATGACACTGAACTTCTTCATCATGTCCGAGTTTTTAGTTCTCAGATTCTCCTTAGCAACCCCTGAAAAATCACAAGTCAAAAACGAGTAAACGTATGATAAAAAAGGCAACAACTGGCAGCCCTTACTTCGATCTATGGCTAAACTGATTCCGAATGCCGAGAGGAGATTTTCATTCTCCAGCTCAGAACGAGCGGGTATCCAATTGTACTGAACGTTCATGGGTTTCCTTCCCAATTGCACGTCCATTTTCGCATATTCTATTATCACCGCGTCAGTGAATGAGCACTGCGGGACTCCGTTGTTGAAACCCGAAAGGTTGGGTTTAATATCAAAAGAGGTTTTAATATTCCACCCTCTAGAACTGTACAAATAGGCAAACTTAGTCCTATATCCCTTCTGATTGTCAGGGAGGTCATGGACTATCTTCAGCCCACGACGATGAGTAAAGGTCACCCACCCACAACCGTACGATTAAGAATTAAACAGGCGTTCCCTAAAAATGTATTTAAAGGCAGTGAGCATTGGAGGCACTACCAAAACTTTACTAAGTACCAAAAACACCACCAAACAACCCCACGCGTTAGGGTATAATTCCGGCCCAGAAATGTTTAAAAGATCTAAAACTTCCCTAAAAAAGGGATGAAGGGGAAATCTAAGCCCCAACTCAAAGGAAGGAAGATATATACAGCTATATAGTGCGGTGGGGGAAACCTAACGGTGTCATAATTCCCCGGAGTGATTATGTTGTAATCATCTTTCAACCCCCACTTTAGCGAGATAGCATTCCGTTGTTTATCCAAGTCCCTCTTGGTTTGTAAATCAATGAAATAATTAAGAGGCCCACCGCTCGGAATATAAAATGGAGGAGGCACCGGCGCCGCACTTTCTCTTCCAGACGACTCGGTTGATTCTTCAATCTTTTCAATATCTACATGAGGAACAACCGAGACAAGTGAATGCCGCGGTACAAGAAAATCACCCATGTTGGGGCTCATTAGTTTTAATTCTAATTGCCTATACTATCGAAGACACGAACCAATTGCATTCATTCCGCGTCATAGAAAAATATGGGGTTCGTCAAGATGAAAGAAATTGTTATAAGTATTTGATCATTCAGTGAAAATTGAAGAAATCAAAGTATAAATCCAAGCCGCATCTTCAACTTCTTATGTTATTAGTTATTCGGACTCCAAGGCGTATGTGAGTCAACCAATTCATGTCCGCGGCATATAATACGAAAATATAGAGTAAAATAAAGAAATAAATTCATATCCTTTTGTCCGTGAAGTAGACAAGTCGGAACCCCTTATGGCGAACAAATTCCAAAAATATTCTAAGTTATGGAAAGTCCATGGCACTAGAGTACTAGCGTTATCTGAGCTAGAAAATATCATAATAATATACGAAATCCGCGTGAAAAGTTACACAATGGCAAGGCTGTCTCAGTTGGTTAGAGTACTCTTGTCATGCATCCTTGGTCGCGGGGTCGAACATCTGCATCTTCATTTTGCTGCTGGATAGCAATGCTGGTTGGGGCTACCTCACAGTATATTGCAAGCCGCGGTTTGATTCCCCTTGTTTGCTTTCCGCTTGGACTTGGTGTGTCTCACATGACTATTTTGAAAATGTCGTAACTTTTTCGTTACAACTCTGAATTCGACGTGTGAATAGTCGATTCGAAGCTAACAAGCCCAATTTTCATGACCCACCTTACTTTCATTCCTTATGAATACTTGTTGCATATCACATTTGCATTCTATGCTCATTATTCTATAACCAAACTCTACGCAAATTGTTATTCACTAGTAGAACAAATACAATCATCCCACATCTCCATACATTACCTCGCATTCAAGTTAAAATTATTCACTCGTTGATCTCATCACTGATCTGACTTGAGCGTCGGAGGGGTTTTCCAGAAGATCACCCCTCGGGCAAGGCTAACGTGTTGCGTTGCAGGAATTTAGGCCACTTCCAATCCGTTGATCGCTGATCTCGATAACGCTTCCACTTCAAGTATTCCAAGTGCCTCGCACTTCCTCGTTTCATAACCGAAACAGTAACAATACCAACCATACAGTACAAACAATTAAAAAAAAAATAGAAATACTCAATCGATAATCATGAGAAACCTGAATGCTTCTCCAAAAAAATCAAAGTTGACGGTAGCCACGAAAAAAACTTCAAAAATACCACAAAAATAGTACAAATTAAATTAACCTGATGAAGTTTGAGGATAAATCAAGTCGAATTTGATTAAATTTTTGACGGAATTGACGGAAGTTTGAGGAGATGTAGAGCAGTAGGGATGAGGCGCAAGAGAGAGAAGAAGAAGAAGACTGCGTTTTTTTTTTCTGTTTAGGAGTTATTGGAAGTTTGGAACCCTAGGTTTAGTAAATGGGCTAGGCTAGCAGTGGCTGGTTAAATTCTTCTTATTTATATTTTTAAACGTGTATCTGGGTACCCGATAATTGCAAAGCATGTCCCATGTCCCGGCCCACAAAAGTGCTAATCTAGTAGGACGGGTACCCGACCCGAAAAAAACAGAAAATTTTGAAAATTTCCCATTGGGTTTTTTGCGGGTCATCGAGAAATCGGGATGGGACAACCAGGTGGAGTTATTTTTAACACCCCTATGTTGGCTAAGTTGATGCAATCGAGGTGCAGGTGCTCTTGCTATTATCATGCGACCAATATACACTGGCTAAATTTACGGCCAAAAATCAGAGAGAAGAGAAAAGGAAATGAGAAAGAAATTATTTTGCCACATAAGCAAGACAGGCATCGTAAAGCACAATAGCTAGTTTATGCATGTGAGCTGCATATGCTTTCACACATGTCATTTCAATTCCACGCGTGGCTACTGTTCATAAGGGAGACGACTCACACTTTTTAAGGGGTGAGGATATGGAATGTAAAACTTTATTAAATTAGGAGAGCGTCATATGGCGCCCTAAAATTATTTAGAAACACTTTTTAACATATAGTATAGATATAGATATAGATAGATACGAGTAACAAATGACAATCATTTAAATTAGTGTAAGAATATTAATGAAGACAACAGGTGTCACATTCATGTTTAAGCCAAATAATTAAAATAATATTATCAATGACATATCATACCTACATAAGTGAGACGATGAATAATAAACTAGTGACAAATTGAAACTTGACAGCCAAATATGGTGATATGATGCAACAAAATATCATCTTTTTAAGGTTTTTTTTACTCTTCAGTCGTACGATCTTACGAGGCTACAAGTATAGTTAGTTAACTATGTTACTCATTCAATTTGTATAGGTTTCAAATTATGGTTGGTTTGAAATCATAGGTTGAGTTATAATTATGGTTGGTTTAAAACTTTGGTTGGTTTGAAATATGGTCGGGTTAAAATCGTGTCGAGTTAAATCAGATCGGGTTAATATTGGATCAGGTTGATATCAATTTGGGTTTAAATCGGATTAGGTTAATATTATTGCGGGTCAAAACAGGTTATATTGAATCAAGTAATTGTCAGGTCAAGTTTAGGCCAGGTTGAGTTTAGGAGAGTCAGATCGGTTTGGTTTGAGTTCTATTAAGGACAAATCGATTTTGGGTTAAGCTTGAGTTGGATCAATAAGTGCTAATTTAGCTTAGATCGGGTAAAATTTAGGTTGGAGTTGAGTTCAGGTCTTTTTTGTGATAGATCGAGTTTGGGTTGTTGTAGGCGTCGCGAGAAGTGTGCTTACGTTAAGCATGTTGTGAATATGCTTGACAACTATAGGAAGTTGGATTTGACATATAACGATTAAGGATGAAAAAGTAGGGAAACGCCAACTAGGTTTTAAGGAACTTGTAAACCGTTCATGGATCATTGACAACTACAAAACGGGATAAATAGGTTACACCCCATTCATTATATTGTGTATTCCATTATAGTCCTGAACCATGATTGGATATTCGGGAATAATGGTATTAAGGGTTTAAGGTTAAGGTTTAGGGTTTAGGGTTTAGGGTTTTAGGAAATATTTCATGATTTGGAAATATTGGGGCATATTATTTTATCGAAAGATAATTTTTAAAGTCAATGTATTAAGGAAAGTCCAAATACAAGTTTGAGCAGGAAATGGATCATTAAAGGTAGTAAAGGAATTTTAAGTAGGAGGGATTTTGAGAGGAGATATAAATACCCATCATAAGCCTAAGGTGAAGTGCACCCAACGGCAAAACTCTCTCTTTCTCCTCTTATTTTCTTTTCTCCTTAATTTTCCCTTCCCCTTAATTTTAATTATTTTAATATTTTAATCACCACACACACCGCACACCGGCCGACCACCACCACCAACCTTCGCCGGCGGTAGCAGCCACAAGGAGGCGCGACGATAAAAACCTAAGTGGTTGCGTGTGCTGGTGGTAGTTCTTTTACAAAAAATTATTATTATTCTTTTTGTTTTAATTAAAACTACCCTAAATCTAATTATTATTTTTGGGTTTTGTGATGATTTTAGGATGTTTAATAATGAGTATTTTATTTATAAATTTTCAGATTTAGTTTTTAGTTAAAGAGCCCCAAATTGTAATCCCTAGGTTTCTAAATTAATGAGTATTGATGGAGTTGGATTGTGGCTAATTCAAACTATTGAAATTAAAGTTTTTAAACATAATTACAGCAATTTTTTCATGGTTTAATAAAGCTGGAATTTTTATATAAAAGTTATAATTAGGTTTCTTGAAAGGAATTTTAATCACCCATTAATTGGGAATAAAAGTAAGGGTTTTAAATAAAATTTCAGATTATTTTAGAGGGTTTATGAGTGATTTAAAGTGTGTATATATTGCTGGAAATTTGTGTGAAAGAGGTTTTAATACTTCTTTATAATTTTGGTTTGTAGGAGACTTCCAAGTGAGTGATTTTATGTAGTCGTGGCAATTTTGAGATCATATTTACGTTCGCATACTTGGTAATGTTTAAGTGTATAGAAGCATGCTAGGATTTGTTTAATTAATTCCAAGTAGTATCATGATATGTGTTGGATGGAATTTGTTAATTGGATTGATGTTGGTGAATGATTTGTGATGTGTGAAATATCTATGGTGAATTGGTGATTGGAATTAATTATATTGGCATGTCGGATTTGAACCACACTTTTATTATTGGCATGTTAGAGAGCATGTTTAATTAAACTAAATGTTTAATTTGGTTTGGAACATAAAAAGGGAATTTTATGATGGTTCATGTAACTTTTATTGATGCTATAAGCATGAGGAAAGATCTATTAAAGTGTCTTAGTACACAGGCATAAATTATATTGTGGTGTCTATGTGCACTTAAGGTATTCTTAACACCGAAGGATAGGATTTGCGGTGCCTTTATGCACTTAAGGTGTTAATTAACACCGAGGTAGATAAAAAAGGATTCCACACTTAATTTATGTGGTCACTAAATATTCAAGAATTAAATTGGGTTTGTTGATTGCTTGAATGAATAGTAATGTTTGGTTGTGTTGTGTTTGACAGTCATCACTAAGTTTATTAATATGTAAATAACGTAAAGTGAAAGAGATTACGCCCCAAAACTCTTGGAACGTATATACCTTGAGTATGAACATATGGGGGGAGTAATGGGGTTTTATATTTAACCATGACTTCTACTAGGTGTACAGGACGCTATATTTTCCTTTTTATTATTTATTATGCGCACGTCTAGTCACTTCATGTGACATTTGCTTACCCGGTTAGCTCCCGGTGTAGTTTACCTCAATTTATTGAGGCAGGTAGTTGGTTGGAAACTCTTTTGATGCGTAATCAAAATTTAAACGAACATTAGCATTTGTCTAGTTAAGTGTGAGTGTCTTGAATGCTTGTTTACAGGTGTAACACGGTAAGTTGTGTGTTGATAGGATGAAAGCATGTTAGTGTGTTTGTATGTTTGTTTGGCCTTGTCTTTACCTTGGCCCTACGACGACCCATTTCCAATGGCGAGTAGTAGGGACAAGTAGAGATGAGTTTTTTAGGTGATGAAGGATTTTCATGATGGGGATGAGTGAAGAGCGAATTATGCTCAGTTTCCTATAAGAATATCATGTGTTTAGTTACTTTGAATATTATTTATTTTATTATACTCATGAGACTAACGCAGAGGTTTTAACATTTATTTGGTTTTAAGGGCCTACGATGGTTCCAAGTTGTAGGTTAACTTTGTTTGACTTAGCTTGGTTTTCGTATGACTTTTTATAAGTTGACTTGTTTTAAATGGTTTCTAAAATGTAATCTTCCGTTGTGTTTCTTTGATAAATGCCTTAGCCGTTTTCACAGTGGCGGTAATGTCTTAGATTTTCCTATTTTGTATTTTAAAAAGGGCAAAATAGGTATTTTAAAGAAAAGGAATTTCTAGGGTGTTACAGCTATTACCTGAGTTAATGTAATATGAAAAATTGTTATTGACTACGAAGTATGTATGACAACCATATTTATTATACAGAAAATCATGAAGTATTGTAATCAAGGTGCAATAGTTAGATGTGCATTGAAACTTGTATGGTTCGGAAAATATACAAGAAACTTTTGCATGCGTATCATAGAACTTTGCGGGAGAAACATGCCTTAAAAAGCTCCCATTTTGATAATGCAAACTTTGTTTTGGATAGAGCTAAAGGATGACTCCTTGGTTTGTCATATGGATCAGACAGAGTTTATCCAACCATCTTCCCAAATTGAGAATTTCTAAATGCTTCATTAATTGTTTCAATGGAAATAAATCGGTAAGATTTCAAAATATATGCCCAATATATAGTCAGGTAACAAAGAAATAATAACAAATAAACTATAGTCAGATAACAAAGAAATGATAACAAAGAAATATAAAAAATAAATATAAAAATCAATTGAAATAAAATAGGAAAGAAGCAACTACAATCATCTAGCAACAATTTTAACATTATATCATGTTGGATTGATTCAAAGCAGTTCCTATAGTTTAGGATAGGAGCTGTTAAATTTTGTCCTTCAAAGTAGTAAGTAGTTACGGTTAGTTCCTATTAGTAGTAGTATCTAGGTAGTTGTTTACTTAGTCTAATGAATAAATTAGCATATTCTTATCTAGATACATTTGTTAAGGAATAGTGGTGTAGCCCACTACTTGTTAGTCCAATGGAAAATGCAGACCATCAAGAGGGACGCCAAACTTCCTAAATATCCATGTCAATAAACCTCTATACCCAACAACATACTTCTTATCAATGCAATCACATAAATGACAAATCATTAGAGAAGGAAAATTAATCTTAATGTGATTAGCCAAACAATAAATCAAGGTAGCATCACGTAGATTTACCTCACTACGCTTAGAGTTGCGTGGTAGGATAAATCTACGGGCTATGTTGTAAAGCAGTTTGTGAAGTGGAGACAGTACATTGTGACTAATTTTTCCTTTCTTTTCATGAATCCCTAAGAACTTCAGTACAGTCTTCTCATTTATACCAGAAAAAACAATTTTCGACCCAACATGATAAGTATCAAAACCAACAGCTGGCACTCCAAACCATTCTCCTAACATTAAACTGTTAAATTCAATCTTTATCTCATTGACCACACTTGAACAAACACCATTATCAATCAAAAAATTCAAGATAAATTCTCGCATTAAGTTAAGGTAAATGGGGTTACAACAATAATCTGTCATCAGTGTTTCCCAATATTGATGTTGTAAAATAGCGTGAAGTTGAGGGAAGTGTTTATATTGATTATGAGGGGATGGATACTAAAGGATTTCAATACACATTATTTAATTTTGCATGTGTGAACAATAGTATGAAAGGGTAGGTTCATGGAATGGTTAATTAATAACGGTTTTTCGAAGCATTATAATGATCCGGCTCTCACTATTTTATTAATTTGCGTTAACCATCTATTAAAAAAAAATGTTGGAATAGAAAAATATATAATTCGAGAATAAGAGATATTTTATATGAAAAATAAAAATATATGCTGCTTTGGTCCCATCAATTTAAACATGTAAACAAGAAAGCATTCATAGCACATACTTTAAATAACAGCGTACCTGATCCTTTTAATAATTGATTTTTCAATCAAGAGTTTTGTGGATGATTTAACCCTTTCAATTTTCATTTTTCCTTGAGGAGAATGCTTGTCACATACTTTAGTGTAGCTTAATCATGCCAAGTTCTAATCTCATTTTTTCGTGTTATTCCCTTGGAAGTGGTTTTGTCATGATGTCCGTTATTTGCTCATTTGTGTTAACATGCTTAACAATAATATTTTTATTTTCTACATTATCCTTTAGAAAATGATGTCTTATATGGATATGTTTTACTCTTGAATGATGCACTGGATCTTTGGATATGCAGATGGCACTGGTATTATCACAATAAATCGGAACATATTCAAACTTAATACCAAAATCTCTTAGCTGTTGTTTTAACCAAAGCATTTGGGAACAGCAAGCTGCTACTGCCACATATTCTGCTTCAGTGGTGGATAGAGCAACGGTGTTTTGTTTCATGGAACACCACGATACTAAACATGAGCCAAGAAATTGTACCATACCTAAAGTGCTTTTCCTGTTCACAAGATCTCCTGCATAATCCACATCATTATAACCTTTAAAGTCATAGACATCACTTTTAAGATAAAATAGGGACAAGTCATCTGTTCCCTTCAAGTATCTCAGAATTCTTTTCACTGCTGTATGATGTGATTCTTTAGGGCTTGACTGAAATCTAGCACATAAACCAACACTAAAATCAATATCGACTCTACTAGAAGTTAGATATAATAAAGAGTCAATCATGCCTCGATACATAGTTTGATCAACTTCTATACCGTTTGAATCTTCATCTAATCTAACATTTGTAGCCATAGGTGTGTGGTTAGTTTTAGAATTATTCAAGCCGTATTTCTTGAGAAGTTCTTTTATATATTTTTGTTAATGAATAAAGATTCCATTTGCTGTTTGTTTAATTTGCAAACCAAGAAAGAAATTTAATTCTCCCATCATACTCATTTCAAATTCGTTGCTCATTAGGTTAGCAAATTCTTTACATAGCAATTCATTGGTTGCACGAAAAATAATATCATCAACATATATTTGACCAACTAAAATATCAGAACCTCTATTCTTAAAGAATAAGGTTTTGTCAATTTTACCTCTAACAAAATCATTTTCAATCAAGAACTTTAATAATCTTTCATACCATTGCCTAGGAGCTTTCTTTAACCCATAAAGAGCTTTATCAAGCTTATAGACATGATCGAGTAAAGAGGGATTTTCAAAGCCAAGGGGTTGTTCCACAAAGACTTCTTTATTAAGAAAACAATTCAAGAAAGAACATTTCACATCCATTTGATAACTGAAAATTCATAAATGCAGCAAAAGAAATTAAAAGTCTGATAGCCTCTATCCTCGCTACCGGAGCAAATGTCTCGGTATAATCAATTTCTTCTTGTTGATTGTACCCTTTAACCACGAGTCTTGCCTTATTTCTTACAATGATTCCATGCTCATCCAATTTGTTCCGAAATACCCATTTTAATCCAATCACCTTTTTGTGTATTGGTTTGGGTTCTAAATGTCATACCTTATTTCTTTCAAATTCGTTCAGTTCATCTTGCATGGCTACGATTCATTCGGAATCCTTTAGAGCTTCTTCGTGATTTTTTGTTCTAGTGTTGATAGGAACGCAAAGTGTGCACAGAAATTTCTCATTTGGGATCTGGTTGTTGTTTCCTTATTCAAATCACTTACTATCAAATCAAGAGGATGACATTTTTGATATTTCCAAGGTTTGGGCACAAATTCTCTTGTGAGAACTGTTGTAGGCTCTGGGTCATTAACTTGATTGTTATTCAGCTGATTTTCAGCTGGATCAGTTTGCTCATTTCTAGGAACAACTGTATTGGGAACAACTTGCTGGTCCTCATTCACTAGCTGGTCTGTATTGTCTGGTACTTCAATTTGTTCTTGAATCAGCTGTTTTCATATTGTTCTTTGATCTTGCTCCTTCATTACATCTTCATCATCTTCCAAATTTGCAAGACCTATTTTAAAATCATTTCTATCTTGTTCACTTGTCACAAAGTTAGTTTCATCAAAAATAATGTGAACAGATTCTTCAACGCACATAGTTTTCTTTTTGTAAACTCTATAAGCTTTACTATGAGATGAATAGCCAAGAAATACTGCTTCATCATTTCTTTCATCAAACTTTCCTATATTTTGTTTTCCATTAACATGAATAAAGCATTTGCATCCAAACACACGAAAATAGGAAATATTTGGTTTTACACCTTAAAATAATTCATAGGGTGTCTTAGAAGTGATAGGTCTTATTAGTACACGATTTAAAATATAGCATGCAGTATTGACAGCCTCGGCCCAATAATTCCTAGGAAGACCACTAGCAATTAACGTGGTTCTATCCATTTCCTCTAATGCTCTATTTTTCTTTCTATCACACCATTTTGTTGTGGTGTTCTAAGTGCTGAAAAATTATGACTTATTCCATGTTCATTGCAGTAATTCATAAAGCTTGAATTTTCAAATTTTTTACCATGATCTGACCTTATGTGAATAAGTTGATTATTACTAGATTTTTTTAATTTTGTTAGCGGAAGAAACAAACTCATTAAAAGCTTCATCTTTGCTTACTAAAAATAAAGTCCCTGTAAATCTACTATAATCATCAACAATAACAAACACATATCTTTTGTTACTACGACTTTGGATTCTCATAGGTCCACAAAGATCCATATGGATTAGTTCAAGCGGTTTAAAAGTGGTCACTACATTCTTTGGTTTAAAGGACGACCTTACTTGTTTTCCTTTGGCACAAGGAACACAACTTTCATCCTTTAGAAATTTTATAGACGATAATCCTCTTACTAGGTTTTTTGATCTTAAAGAATTAATTAAAGTAAAGCTTGCATGACCTAGACGTTTATGCCAAAGAAGAGGGTCATCTTCTATGACACTGAGACAAGTCAGACTCGTTTTGGGAATAGTGTTGAGGTCCACTACATTTCGGATTCCTTCCAGAACAGTGTCTCCTAGAAATAATACATCATTCAAAAGTGAGTTTACAGAGTTACCTTTGTCACAGAACTGAGAAATATTTAGTAAGTTATGTTTTAAATTCTCGACCAAAAATACATTATCAATTGCATGGGAACTTGACCTTCGTACTTTTCCTTTGGCGATGATTTCACCTTTCATGTTGTCACCGAAAGTCACAGTTTTCCCATTATAGGTTTCCAGTGAGAGAAATTTTGATTTTTCAGCTGTCATGTGCTTGGAACACCCACTGTCGAGATACCATGAGTTGTTACCCCTCACTTGGACCTGTATGAACAATTAATTGTTAGTAATAGAAACCCGGTCTTTCTTGGGTTCCTTGTCGATTTTACATGAATCAACTTTCTTAATCCAAATACGATCGACATAGTCTCTGTCAGAGACAGTATGCTGTTCCCTTTGGTACACTGGATTTTCAGATGTCTAGTTTTTCCACAAAAGAAACAAACTTTATCACTTAGGAGATCAACATAGACCTTTTTCTTCTTATTATTCTTAAAGTAATCTATGCTTTCTGAATTTTTACTTTTAGCATTTCAAATCCACTTGGGAACATTTTTGATTTTCCCTTTTTCTCTTGAATTTAATTCAAGCTTTAATTTATCATTATCGGTTTGGTTGGATTCTAAATTGATTTTCAAATCTTTAAAAGATGCATCATTCAATTCCTTATTCAAGCCTAGTAACTTATATTGTGTCAATACAACATTAAGAATAATATTTTCCTTTTTCACTCTTTCCATTGTTTCCTTTAGAATTGTATTTTGATCCAACAAACTGAAAAATCAGTTTTAAACATCGAATCTAAAGGTGTTTATATAATAAATATGGTCTTTACTTATCTTAAGGTCTTTTTCAAATTGGAGACATTTATCATTACATTCTTTCAATTTATCTTGAGTCTCCATAAGCAACTCTATTAATTTATATCTATTTAATTTAAACGGATGGTTAGAAAATGAGTTAGAAGACTTTACTTGTTTTCCTTTGGACTTCTCATTCTTACTTTCGTGTGAGGCCATGAGACATAAGTTAGCTGTTTCTTCTTCTTCTTCTTCTTCTTCTTCTTCTTCTTCTTCTTCTTCTTCTTCTTCTTCTTCTTATTCTTCTTCTTCTTCTTCTTCTTCTTCTTCTTCTTCTTCTTCTTCAGGTTTTCAATCTCAGCATCGCTCTCGGATTCTCCCCATGCAGCTATCATGGCTTTGCGAAAGTCGATTTTGTTGAGATTTCTTTTGCTTTGTGGTCTTCCTGTATCCCTTGCCTTTCCCTTGCCCTTTTCGTTTTTCCACATTGGGAAATCTTTGATGAAGTGCTCCACACTTCCACATTTGTGGCATTTAAGATTGGATTTGGTATCAGTAGTTCTTCTTTCTTTGTTATTTCTTTGATTGGTGTACCTACTGTTCCTGAAGAACTTCTTGAATTTTCACACCAGCATGGCAGCTTCCTCCTCGTCACATTCTGATTCATCTTGATCTGCTACTGCCAGAGCCAGTCCCTTATTTCGTGAACTGTCTGCTGTTTTCAGATGTAATTCGTGTGTCATTAGGGAACCAGCCAACTCTTCCAGATTGAATTTTGTAGAGTCTTTAGATTCCTGGATGATAGTGACCTTGGCTTTCCAGCTTTCATCTTGAGGGAGACTCTTTAAAATGTTCCTTACTTGTTCATCAGCGAGAATAAGTCTTCCAAGAGAGACAAGTTCGTTTGTGATGTTAGTGAACCTTATAAACATCTCTTGGATGCTTTCTCTTGGTTCCATAACAAACCGTTCATACTTAGACATCAATAAGTCTATCTTGGAACGTTTTACTTCACTTGTTCCCTCATGGGTAACAGCCAGCAGGTCCCAAATCTGTTTGGCATATTTGCAACCCATTATGCGGTTATGTTCGTTTGGTCCAAGACCATAGTGAAGTAACTTGATGGCAAGAGCATTTATTTCCATTTTCTAAAAATCTTTCTTTTCATATTCGGTTATAGGTTTGGGAAGAATTTCGTTATTGGAGTTTGTAGTTGTTACTTCAAAGTCTCCAATTTCGATAACTCTCCAAACTTGATAATTTTCGGCTTTGATGAAGATCTCCATCCGATTATTCCAATATGTATAGAATTTTCATCAAACGTGGGTGGCCTTTGAGTAGAGTACCCTTCTTCCATTCGCTCGTTCATTATCGACATCTCTAAAAATACCAGGATATTGCTCTCAGGGTTTCCTGATCAAATGAGAAATAGGGCTCTGATACCAATTGTAGACTGTGTTAGAGATGGGAATAGCAACAAGAGGGGGGGGGGGGTGAATTGTTGTTGTAATAAGTTTAAGTATTTTTGCCCTAATTTTGCGGAATTAGATAAAAGAAATAAAACTTAAACTTAGAGTGAGATAATGAAAGAGACAACACAATTTTACGTGGAAACCTTCTAGGCCTAAATAGAAGGAAAAACCACATCCCCTCGGAATTTCAAAAACTCTCTACAATGTTTAAGGGAACTCGTTACAATTACATTAAAAACCTTGCTTCACTCGAAGCGTTCTCCACTAGGCCAACTTCTCTTTGCAATTGCTTCACTCAAAGCAACTCTCTTACCTTTACTCAAAGCTAATCTCTTCTCTAGCTTCACTAGAAGCTATCTAATTCTCCTCTAGACTTACCCAAGTCTAGTTACAATAACTCTCTCAAAAACCCTTACACAAGGATAAAATTCTCTAAAGATAAAATCAATGAGTTGCACAAGAAAATATTATAAGTTAATTGGCAATTTTTGAACAAAATTATTTCTTGCTGATTTTCCAAAAATAACGTATGAAATTAATGGCTCATAGAAATGCATTATTTGAGGAACAACCGAATCCTCTATTTATAGAGTTAATTTCCCTAATAAAAAGGAGATAACTACCCACAATTCCCTTATCCCAAAAAATAAGGAGAATAATATGGATCTTAAGTCCAAGGTCAAAACCTACAGTTATTGCATTAAATAAATATACACTTAATTTAAACTAAGTCACGGTTTTCCTAACAATAACCACAGTTCCCTTTTACTAACAATAGAAAGGTTGGTTATTGTTCCCCTTTACTAATAATAGCAGCGGTTAGCTTTTCCTAATTTTAGGGACGATTCCTTTTTACTAATATTAGAGACGGTTCCTCTTTACTAATTTTAGGGACGGTTACTTTAACTAATAATAGCTAAAGATCCCTTTACTAATATCAGCTGCTGTCCCCTTCACTATATTTAGCCAATTTAGTTATTTATTAAATATAGATCCGAAACAAAAGCCTAATAAAAAGGATTTAGAAAATCATACGTTAAGTGGTTATAAAATATTTTGCCAATTAACTTAATAATTAATTAATGCAATAAATTAATTTTAACCAATACATCAATTAAAAAATCAGAAAACATAATGATCAGAATTTCCAGCAGACGCATTATCTCTTGACTTCCAGTCTGGGAATAGTGTATTGTTTCCATTTTCCAGTTGCGTTAGATCATCAAACCTTGGAACAGTAGACCTCCTGTCTACATTTGACATCCTAAGCAATATACCTTTTCTAACATCTTTGGATTCCTTTGACGAGCACACGTCCATAGACTAAGTCATAGGTACTATAAACGATCTTAGTCACGACCGGATATTGACCTGCAAACAATCTCTAAAAATACATTTTTTTATACGAAATGTAGTCATCATCAAAACCTAAGAGAGCCAACAAAGTTTGTGCCAAATATTCCCCCTTTTGACATCATTCAAAAAGGAATGGGACAATCAATCCACAGCGCTAACCATATAGATATAACCAAAGAAGGAAACAAGATATGCAATGAATGAAAGCAAATACCAAGGAACGCAATCAAGATATGCAAAGTTTTAAACATCACATACCTTTGCAGAGTAAAGTAATGATAGCAACTTGTTCATCAAAATAAAAATACATAATTCGTACCTCAGCTGGTACATAAAATATAATAGAAATATTGTTTGATAGATAGACAGACAGATGGTTAAGCCAACAAAACATAAAACTTAGCAGGAAGAGGGATCAGGATGCAGTCTCTTCTTCATCTACAAACTCGGTCTGCACTTCTACTATGTCGAGCTTGGCACCAAGACGGGCCTCCATCTAGGTAAGCTGATCAGTAATCGATGCAAGTGTGACACGAATTTCGTCTTAGAAATTAAAGAACTGAGACTGGAGATCGTTGAGCTTCGAGAGGACGGAATCTAGTGGAGCTGTAGGAACAGAAGAGGAATTAGCAAAGCCTAAACCAGGTGAAGTGTGTGGTAAATGGTGGTGGTGTAAAGGGTATAGGTGATGGTGGTGGTGATGGAACTTGAAGTGCTAGTGGAGTGGCTGGCTTTGGTGAAGGAGGTGCAGTAGTTTGAGGCTCAAGTGTGGTGTGAGAGGAAGTGTCATCGTCCAAACTAACAACCGGACGTTTTCCTTTAGAAGCAAGCCTACGACTTTTCCTTGGGGTCACAACAGGCTTCTTCTTAACCGGCATTCGAACCTCCTCATCATTGTCATCATCATCATCATTATTATCCTTAAAATTCTCACCTTTTTCATGAGCTTCCCCCTTACTCACTGCTTCCCCCTGTTCCCTTGGAAAATAAGCTTCTGCCTTTTCAGTAGTGACAGAGGGAACAGGCTCCTGATCTTTATTCTCCAGATCCTCCTCTTCTTTTTCTTTCCATCCTTCCTCATTCTTCTGTACCTCCTCTTCCTTTTAAGAATCAACAATCTCAACCTCCTCATTGGCATCCTCAAGAATCCCATTATCATTTAATTTTAAATGCAAATTATTCAAACATTTTGCACCAATTTTGTTGTTGGGACTCATTGGGAACTGCAGGCCCTCAAGAAGTACTCCAAATTTTCTAAAAATCCACGTTAACAACCCTCCATACCGAACAAGATATTTCTTTTCAATGCAATCACACAAATGGGAAATCATTAAAGAAGGAAAATTGATTTTTATATGATTAGCTAAACAATAAATTAATGCAGCGTCGCGAAGATTTACCTCACTTCGCTTTGAATTACGGGGTAACATAAAACGACGAGCAATATTGTAAAGCAATTTGTAAAGGGGAGACAGTGAATTATGATTGATCCTCCCCTTCTTCTCATTGATTCCCAAAAATTTAAGAACCGTTTTCTCAGTTATTCCAGAAAAGACAATCTTTGATCCAACATAGTACATGTTAAAACCTACTGCTGGTACACCGAACCATTCACCCAACATCAAACTATTGAATTCTATTTTGATCTCCTTAACTACACTCGAACATACCCCATTATCAATTGAAAAATTTGAAATGAATTCATGCATCAAATTTGGATAAATAGGGTTACAGCAATAATCAGTCATTAGTGTTTCCCAACATTGATTTTGCAAAATAGCATATAGTTGAGGGAATGGTGTGGAATCATACCAATATTTTTCAAACCCGAACCCAACTGACATTTCCTTGGAGATTTCTTTAGTGCTTTTGTGATCAACTTGCTTGGCTGTCTTTGGTTATTTGGATAATGAGTTACCTTTTGGAGTGTCGTTAGGGCGTTTATTTCCAGCATGCATCGTAGATAGACTTGGTGTGTCTGAGCTTTGTGGTTCTTTGGAGGTAGGTGGTGCAGCTGTGATTAATGGTGAAGGATGGACTACTTTGAGAGGTTTTGGTTGAGTGCTTTTGGGTGTTTTGTTGCTATATTTCTTGCTTGAGGTGGTTTTGGGGGTTTTCATGGTGGAATATTGGTCTGAAGATGAAGAAATGGGATTGAAAGAGAGAAATTGACGGTTTTAGAGTTGGTAAAGTAAGAGTGATAATGTGAGAAGGTGTGACGTGAGGGTGAGGGGTTATATTGATGATGAAAGGATGGTTAATCAAAGGTTCCACTGCACGTTTTTTAATTGTGCATGTGTGAACAATGTGTTTGAGAGGGTAGGTTCATGGAATGGGTAGTTAATAACGGTTTTTCGAAACTCTACGATGATCCCACTCCCACTATTTAATTAATAATTTGCGTTAACCATCTATTAAATAAACAATTGCTGGAATAATAAAAAAAAGTATAGAAATCGAAATTAAGAAATAGTCCCCCCTTTTGATCTGAGGACAAAAATACATTGAACAAATGATAATCGGTTTCTAGCACGTCGTTAATACTAAGAACCAAGTTATACAAACAATATATATAATCACCCTGATCCTACTACAACGAGTGTAATGGTAAGTCGGGGGTCGAACCACAAGGACAAGGGATGCTAGACTAAAGACTTGGTGTGGGAAGGTTATATGGAAGGTTGGTTGGTGGATGAACTTAACTAATAACAAGAATAAAAAGCGAAACTCAACAATGAAAGACAAGCGGGGAGTAGACTATGTCCACCCTAGGATGGTCTATTGGAAATAAAGAAAAGCTAGGTCAAGGGGAGTTCGAATGATAATCAATCAAGACACTCTAGATATCGAGAGGAAGTTGGTGACCCTATAACCCACACGAACGACCTATAATCGCCCTATGTCTCTCTAAGAGTGGCAGGACAAGATTCGAATCGAATATCTATCTACAACCATCATCAACCTCAACCCTAATCCTAAACATTGAAGACAAGACCAAACCTCGGGTTTCTCTAACCTAAAACCCCTAAAGAAACTACTCTAACATACTAGAAACAAAAGCAATGAACAAAGAAAGCATTGAAAGCAAGAAAACAATAAAGAAAGCATTAAAGGAATTGGAAGGCAATGAAGCAAAAAATCTACACTAGGAAACCAATAGAGGAAAGATAAAATAAAAACAAGAAAGACATTTAAGCATAAAGGAAATGTGAACTTACATAAAGAAACAAGATGAAAGCATAAATGAAGAACTACAAATCAATGTTAGGGCAAAAACTAGAGAAAGTATTAAAGGGGTTGATGTTCTAAAATGAGGCACAAACGCAATCAAACTAAGCATCCCTCTTTTACAGAAATGAGGGGTATTTATAAGCTAAGAAACAAAAGGGGTAAAATGCCTTAAAAAAACTCGAAGTTTGGTTTGCAAAGAAAATAAGTCGCGCAGTCTGGGGCTTGAATTCGGCCGAGTTGGAGATACATTCGCCCGAATGGGCATCCATTCAACCAAATGGGTCTCCATTCGAGGATTCCAGCAAGTCTAGGCACATTTCCATGGGGTTTTACAGCCATTCGCTTGAATCAAAGTGTGGTTCGCCCGAATCAATGCCCATTCGCCCGGATGGTGCATCAATTCGGCCGAATGGTTATCTACATGGCCTTTTTTCGTCTTTTGAAGCTTTGCATGCCTTCCGGACTTCGCGGGGACCTTGAGGAAGACTTGGAATGCTTGGGAATGCTTCGGTACGCGTGTCTAATCTTCGATCAAAGCATCTAAGTCTTGTATGCAACGTAAAATACCTTGAACTCTATGAAAATACCTGAAATTACCTCAAAACACCATGGAGACAAGAACAAGGTAAAATCATACATAAAGTGTGTAAAAACCATTCTAAAATGCGAGACTCGACACTTCAATTAGGAGATAAATGTGCTCTAAAAATGAGCACATCAACTCCCCCAAGCCAAACCTTTGCTAGTCCCTAGCAAAAGAACTAGTAGGGCAACATGAAAGCGCGGGGCAAAAACAAACCTTAACTACGGAATGCAATAAAACCTAAGACTCACTTTCGTAGGAATCACGTTCGAACTTAGCATGTGCGACAAGCCCTTTAAACCCTAGGTCTCTCGTAGAGGACGAGTAAGGTCTCGTGAGGGTTTTTCAGAAGGAAACCCACAAATCCAATACAAACATACATGGTGAGTGGAAATCAAAGCAACGCAAGCTGTACACGAGCAATACTCTTCCCTAGCCATGGGTGTGCAAGTACAATGGTCTTAAAAGAGCGCATACCAAGAAGAATGACCAGTTCCACGGACTTGGGATCACTAGGTAAGCTACAACACAGGCTATACCACCCACTACCTAGAGAGGTCACAAGTCTACGCTCCCCGGGTTATTTCTCAAAAGATGTGAGAAATATGCAATGATGCTCATTTGTTTGATTATGGTACGTGTTTCACTCATAATCATCCAACTAAAGATGAGTCGGGAATCAAACACCTAATAGGGGCAAATCTTGGGGATTGTGTCATATCTACACTCCAGCACAGAACATACTAATCATACCAAGTCAAACAGGTTTATGAAGGGTTTTAACGTTGGCTTTGGGTTAAGGTGGGATACATTTGGGAATGTGGCGCTAAAGTAGAGGATAACAAATGAACCAAGACTAAAGATACCACAAACACCTCATGAAAAACCAATAAACACCGAATCCAATAATGATATCAACCCAAAAATCACAAATAAGCACGAATGAACTTTATCATAAAACATCATGAAAAATTTTGAATATCACAATTTGTGTTTTCAAGCTCATCTCCCAAATGAAAGTATAGATTTCCTTACTCAAATATTACCCATTATATATATGAAAAACAAGAGGAATGTCTACTTACTCAATGAATGTGTATCTATATAAGTGTGATAGTCACTATGTGAAGCACAAGAGTAAAAGGGAGAAATAATATGAGCAACAAATGAATGAATAGAGTCATGATAAACCAATAACCACTAGACTAACCAAAAAGCCCACAACACAATGTAACTCACACCGACCCCACCATCACTACGCTATCCTCTAGGTCAAAAGAGGGAATATTTGACTCATGTGGAGTTTAAATAGCGTGGCTACAATGGAAAAGGTAAAGGCAAGAACTTGGCTTAACCTAAAGTCAATTTACGTCCATGGTAGGCTATTTGGCTATTTAGTTCGAATCTAACAAACGTGTTATCATCCCTGGCCCTAGGAAAAGCAGACTATGTTGAAGGAGAATAGACACAATACTTAGACCCTCTAACTAGCACTCAAAATGAATGGAACTCGTAAGGAGTCCAAAAAGGCTCAATCCTCATAGGCTAGTCGAAATGTGCCTCAAAAGGTAGTCATCCAAGTCACCAACCAAGCAAACCCAGATTCCCCAAGTCAGGCAAAAAACGGTCTATTACTTGTCCAAAAACAGGCACAGGGCTAAGAAAATATGAGTATGCATAAGGCCACAAATGTACACACCAGAAGCTTGCATACTAGTTTCACAACTCAAAATTTTTTTATTGAAAACAGAAAAACAAAGCATGAATATGCAATATATACAGTATGTCATGAATGCAAGGTGACATGTAAAATATATACAAAATAATCATGCCATGCACTAACCTAGACTTAAATGACACTAAATGCACAAACAAATGGGTAATAGTGACAATAGTGTTGACTAACTCTCCCCCAAGATAAACCTTTGCTAGTCTCTAGCAAAGAAGGAGAGAGAAGGAAAAGATGAACTGTTAAAAATAGAGGTCAACAAGATTGTCACAATACCTAACTCAAATAAAAACTAGTCAATAATAGAGAGGGAAGAAGGTCATACTTAGGCTAGGAGGGCTCTCACTCCTAGCACGACCATCACCGCCATCATAATGGGCAAAGAACTCTCCGCTCCTTGGAAGAAGTGGAGGTAAGAAGCGCGAGGCTAGAGTGATTGCCTCCCCCAAGCCAGGGTGAAGCTATAATCTTCATTTTTTGATGTATTGCTCTTTTGAGCCTCCTTTCTCCTCTTTTTCGCCCTCTTGGGACCGTTAGCATTGACCCTCTCAACATCATCAAATCAATCACAAACAAACCTTGTCGGGGGTCAATGCTAATGGTCGTTTATATCTGCAAGTTCTAACAAACAACACTACAAACCAAACGTGAGCACTGACTAGAAAAAATGCAATGGAATGAAAGAGAATAAAGATGAAACAAAAACTAATATTTACAATTTGGTTGCCTCCCAACAAGCACTTATTTAAGGTCTTTAGCTAGACCTGACTCACTATATAGTGAGTCAAACTCCGGAGGAGTTAGTCAAACTCACTCCCCACAACAGTAGAAGTTGGGGAGTGGAAGAGGGAGGGAAGAAAGAAGAAAAGAAGAAACAAAACAAAGATCGACTTTTCATAACGAGATGAAAAGCCGAAGGAAGAGCGAACGAAGGGAGGGGGAGGGAAACAAGCGGCAAGGCATCACAAGCATCAAGTTGAGCATGATGGAGGGCGATGGGAAGCCTCATAATTACTAAGAGGTGTGGGGTAAGACTCATCAAAAGGCACACTAAGGATATGCACTTGAGACTCCTCAATCGAGGGCATGTCTACCTCTAAGTCATTGGGTTCACTAGCTAGATGATCATGCACATATGTGAGGGGTTCGTCATGGTGAAGTGTACAAGGCACCTTAACAAGAACCTCACCGGTAGGTGGTGCATCAACACAAGGAACGGGAGAGTTATGATGCAAGAATGTAGGGAATATAAACTCCTCCTAATTGTACATATCATCATAAAACTGAATCCATAAGTTGATCATCAAGAGATGGAGGGGAGTAAGCAACAGAGCAAGGGGAGTCTAGGTCGTGGTCTAACGCCATGGACAGAAGGTGGTCATGGGTCTCTAGTCTCTCCTTAAAAGCCCTTATCAATTAGTTAACACTCCACGTTCCCTCCAACTCATCCCCCATTGGTGTATCACTATGTGTAATTGATAAAAGGGTATGTTAGTGGAACCTTAAGGGGAGGTAAGCCGGGATATTCTTTCTTAAAGTCGTCCTTGGCCAACCATCTAAAGAAATTTAGACATAGAATCGGGGTTTGGTGGAGGAGTGCGCTTGAGTAAACATCATCCACTAATCCCCTAGTCTCACTGTTCAAACCCTCATAAAGATCAAGGCAAATTTGCCATTGTTCAACATTATGCTCATGAGGGAAAGAATCCCCATATCTAACAAAGAATCTCCTAAAGATTCATGCTCGTGTTGATGCAAGGGATAGCAAACCATGAAGAAAAACAAAAATTTCAAAAATAAAAGCTACTCACAAGCACACCAAAACAAGAATCTAAACAAACGCCTTGTCCTCGGCAACGGCGCCATTTTGATAACCGGTTTCTAGCATGTCGTTAATACTAAGAACCAAGTTAAACAAACAACATTTATAATCACCCTGATACTACTACAACAAGTGTAATGGTAAGTCGGAGGTGGAACCACAAGGACAAGGGATGCTAGACTAAAGACTTGGTGTGGGAAGGTTATATGGAAGGTTGGTTGGTGGGTAAACTTAACTAATAACAAGAATAAAAAGCAAAACTCAACAATGAAAGACAAGCGGGGAGTAGACTATGTCCACCCTAGGATCGTGTATTGGAAATAAAGAAAAGCTAGGTTAAGGGAGTTCGAATGATAATCAATCAAGACACTGTAGATATCGAGAGGAAGTTGGTGACCCTATAACCGACACGAACAACCTGTAATCGCCCTATGTCTCTCTAGGAGTGGCAAGACAAGATTTGAATAGAATATCTATCAACAACCATCATCAACCTCAACCCTAATCCTAAACATTGGAGACAAGACCAAACCTAGAGTTTCTCTAACCTAAAACCCCTAAAGAAACTACTCTAACATACTAGAAACAAAAACAATGAACAAAGAAAGCATTAAAAGCAAGAAAACAATAAAGAAAGCATTAAAGGAATTGAAAGACAATGAAGCAATAAATCTACACTAGGAAACCAATAGAGGAAAGCATAAATGAAAACAAGAAAACATTTAAGCATAAAGGAAATGTAAACTTACATAAAGAAAGATGATGAAAGCATAAATGAAGAACTACAAATCTCTGTTAGGGCAAAAACTAGTGAACGCATTAAAGGGGTTGATGTTCTAAAATGAGGCACAAAGGCACTCAATTTAGGCATCCCTCTTTTACAGAATTGAGGGGTATTTATAAGCTAAGAAACAAAAGGGGTAAAATGCCCTAAAAACCCTCGGAATTTGGTTTGCGAAAAAAAAAGTCGCGCGCAGTCTACGGCATGAATTCGGCCGAATTGGGGGTACATTCGACCGAATGGGCACCCATTCGACCGAATGGGCTCCATTCGAGGTTTCTAGCAAGTCTAGGCATATTTCCATGGGGTTTTGCAGCCATTCGCCCGAATCAAAGTGTGGTTCGCCCGAATCAATGCCCATTCGCTCGGATGGTGCATCAATTCGGTCGAATGGTTATCTTCATGGCCTTTTTTCGTCTTTTGAAGCTTTTGATGCCTTTCGGACTTCGCGGGAACCTTGAGGAAGACTTGGAATGCTTGGAAAGCTTCTCTACGTGTCTCTAATCTTCGATAAAAGCTTCTAAGTCTTGTACGCAACGTAAAATACCTTGAACTCTCCGAAAAATATCTGAAATTACCTCAAAACACCTTGGAGACAAGAACAAGGTAAAATCATGCGTAAAGTGTGTAAAAACCATTCTAAAATGCGAGACTCGACACTAAAATAAGGAGATAAATGTGCTCAATAATGAGCACATCAACAAACACATGCTGCTTTGGTCCGATCAATTTAAACATGCAAACATGATAACATCCATAGCACGTACTTTAAATAACTACATTCTTGATCCTTTCAATAATTGATTTCTCAATCAAGGTTTTTGTGGATTATTTAACCCTTTCAATTTTCATTTTGCCTTGAGGATAATGCTTGTCAAAAACTTTAGTGTAGCTTAATCATGCCAAGTTCTAAACTCATTTTTTATGTTGTTCCCTTGGAAGTGGTTTAATCATGATGTCTGCTATTTGCTCATTAGTATTAACATGCTTAACAATAATTTTTTTTTACATTATCCTTAAGAAAATGATGTCTTATATGGATATGTTTAACTCTAGAATGATGCACTGGATCTTTAGATATGCATATGGCACTGGTATTATCACAATAAATAGGAACACATTCAAATTTAATACCAAAATCTCTTAGCTGCTGTTTGATCCAAAGCATTTGGGAACAGCAAGCTGCTACCGCCACATATTCTGCTTCAGCGGTGGATAGTGCAACGGTGTTCTACTTCTTGGAACACCACGATACTAAACATGAGCCAATAAATTTTACCATACCTGAAGTGCTTTTCTTGTTAACAAGATTTCCTGCATAATCTGCATCACTATAACCTTTCAAATCATAGACATCACTTTTAGGATAAAATAGGGACAAGTCATCTGTTCCCTTCAAATATCGCAGAATTCTTTTCACTGCTGTATGATGTGATTCTATGGGGTTGAAATCTAGCACATAAACCAACACTAAAAGCAATATTGGGTCTACTTGCAGTTAGATATAATAAAGAACCAATCATACCCTCGATACATAGTTTGATCAACATCAATACCATTTGATACTTTAGATCGTATTTCTTGAGAAGTTCTTTTATATATTTTTGTTAATGAATAAAGATTCCATTAGCTGTTTGTGTAATTTGCAAACCAAGGAAGAAATTTAATTCTCCCATCATGCTTATTTCAAATTCAGTGCTCATTAGGTTAGCAAATTCTTTACATAGCAATTCATTGGTAGCACAAAAAATAATATTATCAACATAAATTTAAACAACTAAAATATCAGAACCTCTATTCTTAAAGAATAAGGTTTTGTCAATTTCACCTCGAACAAAGTTATTTTTGATCAAAAACTTTGATAATCTTTCATACCATTGCCTAGGAGCTTGTTTTAGCCCATAAAGAGCTTTATCAAGCTTATAGACATGATCAAGAAAAAAGGGATTTTCAAAACCAAGGGGTTGTTCCACAAAGACTTTTAATCAAGAAAACCATTCAAGAAAGCACATTTCACATCCATTTGATATAGTTTAAAATTCTTAAATGCAGCAAAAGAAATTAAAATTCTGATAGCCTCTAACCTCGCTATGGGAGCAAATGTCTCGGTATAATCAATCCCTTCTTGTTGATTGTACCCTTTAACCACGAGCCTTGCTTTGTTCCTCACTATGACTCCATGCTCATCTAATTTGTTTCTAAAAACCCACTTTAGTCCAATTACCTTCTTGTGTTTTGATTTGGGTTCTAAGTGCCATACTTTATTTCTTTCAAATTCATTTAGTTCATCTTGCATGGGAATAACCCATTCGGAATCTTTTAAAGCTTCTTCGTGATTCTTGGGTTCAAATGTTGCGAGGAACGCAAAGTGTGCACAGAAATTTCTCATTTTGGGATCTGGTTTGTGTTCCCTTATTCAAATCACTAATTATCAAATCAATTGGATGACATTTTTTATATCTCTAAGGTTTGGGGACAAATTCTCTTGTGGGAACTGTTGTAGGCTTAGGGTCATTGACTTGATTGTTATTCTGCTCAGCTTCTACTGGATCATTTTGCTCATTTCTGGGAACAGCTGTATTGGGAACAGCTTGCTGGTCCTCATTTACTAGCTGTTCTGTTTGGTCTGGTACTTTGGTTTGTTCTTGAATCAGCTGATCACCTACTATTTTTTGATCTTGCTCTTTCGTTACATCTTCATCATCTTCCAAATTTGCAAGACCTATTTTAAAATTATTTGTATCCTGTCCACTTGTCATAAAGTTAGTTTCATCAAAAATAATGTGAACGGATTCTTTTACGCTCATAGTTCTCTTGTTGTAAACTCTATAAGCTTTACTATGAAATGAATAGCCAAGAATTACTGCTTCATCACTTCTTTCATCAAATATTCCTATGTTTCGTTTTCCATTAACATGAACAAAGCATTCACATCCAAACACACGAAAATAGGAAATATTCGATTTTACACCTTTAAACAATTCATTGGGTGTCTTAGAAATGATAGTTCTTATCAGTACACAATTTAAAATATAGCATGCAGTATTTACAGCCTTGGCCCAAAAATTCCTAGGAAGACCACTAGCAATTAACGTGGTTGTAGCCATTTCCTCTAATGCTCTATTTTTCTTTCTATCACACCATTTTGTTGTGGTGTTCTAGGTGCTGAAAAATTATGACTTATTCCATGTTCATTGCAGTAATTCATAAAGCTTGAATTTTCAAATTCTTTGCCATGATCTGACCTTATGCGAATAAGTTGATTATTACCAGATTTTTGTATTTTGTTAGTGGAAGAAACAAACTCATTAAAAGCTTCATCTTTGTTTACTAAAAATAAAGTCCATGTAAATCTACTATAATCATCAACATTAACAAATACATATCGTTTGCCACTACGGCTTTGGATTCTCATAGATCCACAAAGATCCATATGGATTAGCTCAAGCGGTTTTGAAGTGGTCACCACATTCTTTGGTTTAAAGGACTTCCTCACTTGTTTTCCTTTGGCACAAGGAACACAAATTTCATCCTTTAAGAATTTTATGCACGGTAAACCTCTTACTAGGTCTTTTGATCTTAAGGTATTAATCAAAGAAAAGCTAGCATGATCTAGACGTTTGTGCCAAAGAAGAGGGTCTTCTTCTATGACACTGAGACAAGTCAGACTCGATTTGGGAATAGTGTTGATGTCCACAACATATGTGTTCCTATTTCGGATCCCTTCCAGAATAGTGTCTCCTGTGTCACTCCTAGAAATAATACATTTTTCAGAAGTGAATTTTACAGATTTACCTTTGTCACAGAACTGAGAAATACTTAGTAAGTTATGTTTTAAATTCTCGACCAAAAATACATTATCAATTGCATGGGAACTTGACCTTCCTTCTTTTCCTTTGGCGATGATTTCACCTTTCATGTTGTCACCGAAAGTCACAATTCCCCCATTATAGGTTTCCAGTGAGAGATTTGATTTATCACCTGTCATGTGCTTGGAACACCCACTGTCGAGATACCATGAGTTGTTCCCCTTCACTAGAACTTGCATGAAAAATTAATTGTTAGAATAAGGAACCCAGATTTTCTTGGGTTCCTTGTCGATTTGACATATATCAACTTTCTTAATCCAAATATGATCGACATAGTCTCTATTGGAGACGGTATGCTGTTCCTTTTTAGCACACTGGATTTTTAGATGTCTAGTTTTTCCGCAAAAGGTACAGACTTTGCTACTTGGCCTTCTGTATTTCTAGTTTTAGCATTTAGAATCCATATGGGAACATTTTTGATTTTCCCTTTTCCTCTTGAATTTAATTCATGTTCTAATTCATCATTGTCGGTATTGTTGGATTCTACATTGATTTTCAATTTTTGAAAATCAGAACATACATTAAAAGATGGGTCATTTAATTCCTTGTTAAGCTTAGTAATTTATATTGGGTCAATTCAACATTAAGAATAATATTCTCCTTTTTATTATTATTAAGGTAATCTAGGCCTTCTGTATTTCTAGTTTTAGCATTTAGAATCCATATGGGAACATTTTTGATTTTCCCTTTTCCTCTTGAATTTAATTCATGTTCTAATTCATCATTGTCGGTATTGTTGGATTCTACATTGATTTTCAATTTTTGAAAATCAGAACATACATTAAAAGATGGGTCATTTAATTCCTTGTTAAGCTTAGTAATTTATATTGGGTCAATTCAACATTAAGAATAATATTCTCCTTTTTTACTCTTTCCATTGTTTCCTTTAAAATGACATTTTGATCTACCAAATTAAAGAATCTATTTTGGACATCGGATCTAAAGGCATTTATATAAGAAACATGGTCTTTACTAATCTTAAGGTCTTTTTCAAGTTGGAGACATTTATCATTACTTTCTTTCAATTTATCTTGTGTCTCCATAAGCAACTTAATTAATTTATATCTATTTAATCTAAACAGATGGTCAGGAAATGAATTAGAAGACTTTACCTCTTTTTCTTTGGACTTTTCATTCTTGCTTTCGTGTGAGGCCATGAGACATAAATTAGCTGTTTCTTCTTCTTTGGGGCTTTCGGTCTAAGCATCATTCTCGGATTCTCCCCATGCAGCTATCATGGCTTTGCGAAAGTTGGTTTTGTTGAGATTTCCTTTGCTTGGTAGTGTTCCTGTATCCCTCGCCTTTCCCTTGCCCTTTTCGTTTTTCCACATAGGGCAATCTTTGATGAAATGATCAGTTCTTCCACATTTATGGCATTCAAGGTTGGATTTGGTATTGGTAGTTCTTTCTTTGTTATTTCTTTGATTGGCGTATCTGCTGTTCCTGAATAACTTCTTGAATTTTCATACCAACATGGCAGCCTCCTCTTCATCACATTATGACTCTTCTTGAACTGCTGCTATCAGAGCCAATCCCTTGTTTCGGGAACTGTCTGCTGTTCCCAGATGTAATTCGTGAGTCATAAGGGAACTAGCAACCTCTTCCAGATTGAACTTTGTGAAATTTTTAGATTCCTAGATGGCTGTGACTTTAGCTCTCCAGCGTTCATCTTGAGGGATACTCCTTAGAATTTTCGTTGTTCATCGGTAGGAATAAGTTTTCCAAAAGAGACAAGTTCATTTGTGATGTTTGTAAATCTTGTGAACATCTCTTGGATGCTTTCTCTATGAACCATTACAAACCGTTCATATTTTGACACCAACAAGTCAATCTTGGAATTCTTTACTTCACTTGTTCCCTCGTGGGTAACTTCCAGCAGGTCCCAAATCTATTTGGCAGATTTGCAACCCATAATGCGGTTATGCTCGTTTGGTCTAAGGCCGCAGTGAAGTAACTTGATGGCAAGAGCATTTATCTCCATTTTGTGAAAATCTTCCTTTTCATATTTTGTTATAGGTTTGGGAATAATTTCGTTATTGGAGTTTGTAGTTGTTACCTCAAAATCTCCAATTTCGATAACTCTCCAAACTTAATAATTTTCAGCTTTGATGAAGTTCTCCATCCTATTATTCCATTATGTATAGAATTTTATACAAACATAGGTGGCCTTTGAGTAGAGTACCCTTCTTCCATTCGTTCATTCATTATCGACATCTCTAAAAATACCAGGATATTGCTCTCAGGGTTTTCTGATCAAATGAGGAACAACACTTTGATACCTATTGTAAACTGTGTTAGAGATGGGAACGACAACAAGAGGGGGGGTGAATCGGTGTTTTAATAAGTTTAAGTATTTTAGCTCTGTTTTTGCGGAATTAGATTGAAGAATTAAAACTTAAACTTAATGCGAAAAAGTAAAAGAGCCAACACAATTTTACGTGGAAACCTTCTTGGCCTAAATAGAAAGAAAAACCACGACCCCTCGGGATTTCAAAACTCTCCAATCTGTTTTAGGCAATTCGTTACAATTACATAAAACAACTTGCTTCACTCGAAGCTTCTCTTACTAGGCCAACTTCTCTTTCTCTTTCTCTTTCTCTAGCTTCACTCGCGCAGCTTTACTCAAAGCTATTCTCTTCTCTAGCTTCACTAGAAGCTTTCTAATTCTCCCCTAGACTTACCCCTGTCTAGTTACAACAATTCTCTCAAAAACCCTTTACAAGGATAAATTCTCTAAAGATAAAATTACAGAGTTGCACAAGAAAATATTATAAGTTAATTGGCAATTTTTGAACAAAATATTTCTTGTTAATTATTTGAACTCACGTATGATTTTCAAGGCTAATACGAAGGCTCATTTTGAGGAACAAACAAGTCCTCTATTTATAGAGTTAATTTTCCTAATAAAAAAGAAGGTAACTACCCATTTTTCCCTTATCCCTAATAAAATGGATCTTGAATACAAGGTCAAAACCTACGGTTAATCACTTGTACCTTTTCTCATAAATAAGGGAGAAATAAGTGGAAGCTTGATGCTTAAGCAAAAGCTACAATTCCCTTTTACTAATAATAGGTAGATTAGTTACGGTTCCCCTTTACTAATAATGGATAAGTTAGCTACGGTTCCCCTTTTCTAATATTAGCTACAGTTCCCCTTTTCTAATAATAGGTAAGTTAGTTACTCACTAAATTTAGATGCAAAATAAAAGCATTTTTAAAAGCAGAAAAATATTCCATACTTAGAAAATCACACGATTATATTTTAGGTGGTTATAAAATATTTTGCCAATTAACTTGATTAGACAATGTCTAGCCAAATATATTTGCTTTATGTAGTTGTAAGTCTTGTAACTGAATGTCTGTCTATCCAACTCCTAAAATGCTCTGTAAGTGGGAACTTTTGATAAATAACATCAAATACAGGGGATTAAATATGTTTTAAAATTTTTAAATTATTTTTTATTTATAAAACACATAAAATTTAACCAATTAATTACCTGGAGAGTAGATAAATATTGTTGGTATTCAATTGTTTTCTTAACAAGAGCGCTTTGCCTGAGTTTTGATCACGTTCATTAGTAAGTGTATTGATTCATTTGCAGTCTAGTTTGAAGGAGGGACTTTGGATAATTAAAGTATAATCCTTAGTTTCAAATCTGCCCAACATCGCTCTTGAACCTTCGTAGAGGTAACCTAAAAAGAAAGGCAAATTCAAGGATCAAATAACTAAAAGAACAAGCAAACTTGTTTTCAAAGACAATGAATTGATAAAAATCAAACCTCATGTAAAAATTCTGCAACCACCTTACGAGGGGCCAAACGAAAGCCTTAAGATTCAAAGAAATCCAAAACATCTGCACAAGGGCCATGATAGACCAAATGAACTTATGACAAGAGCATCAAATCATCAAAGATGTCACATGCCTTGGCTGAAGTAGAGCCAAGACCACCGTCCCATCGATTTAATGGAAAAAATTCCCAATGCATTTAATGTAGGGTTTCGTAGTGATCCGACACTTCGCGGAAGGAAACCCCCCAAGACCCGCCCCTTAATTAAAGCAATTAACAAGCATAATAAACATAATTAAGTAAGACTAAGTATAAGAATTATACCTTTGTGGCGTGCTTCGCTCACGAAGAACTCTTACTTCAAAATCTCGAAACTACTAGATCTCTGACGGATCGTACCCTCGACTCGACCCGAGCGTCCCAAGTCTTGAACGTTAGTCAAGACCCGAACAAACAAAACTATGAGTTTTATGAATCAAAGGTTTACTCTAATTACAAGAGTTGCCTTTTTAATTCCACTCAAGGTTGTATCTTCCCAATGCCCATGCCCTTGGTATTTATAGGGAAGAGCACCCTTGATTTTCAATCTCCCATCAATGTGGGAGAGTTGGTAAAATCAAAAATTTATTTAATTCCAAATTAAATAAATAATCAACTTAATCACATTGCGACAAGTGGCACAATCACCTGCTAATAAGTGATGGCCAAGGTTGGGGGGGCGGACCATTTGCCTTATTCCGCAAGGCCCTTGATTGGTCCCCACAAACAAGCACAAAACCGGGTCAAGGAGGGCTGGCTGGCTGCCAGCTAGCGTGCCAGCTAGCACTGCCTTGCTGCCTAGCATCCCAGCTAGCCAGTGCGTGCTGGTGTTGGGCTGTGCTGGTGCTGGTGCTATGTGCTGGTGCTTTGTGCTAGCGCCTAGTGCTGGCCCCCAGCATCCCACGCACCACACACATCCCCGCTGCATCTCTCGCACACACACATGCCTCGCACCATGCGCACCAGCCTCGCACCGTGCACCAACCTCGCACACACTCGCATGTTGTTGCTGATGTGATGCCTTCCATGCACTCGCACACGCACATAAGGTCTACCATGGTGCTGTGCTTGTGCGAGGGACTTGCGATGGTGCCTGCCACCCAACCACGCATGCTGCGACGCAGTTCCATACGAAGGCACGCAGGTGCGCAGGCATGATGCTGTGATGATGCGATAGGCTAAGGCACAAGCACACGCACACAAGCACTGGCCTAGCCATGCGATGGTGTTGTGCTTGTGGTGCGATGCGCGGCGATGGTGCGCCTAGCCATGCTAGGTGCATGCAAGTTCAAACTAGCCTAGCATCCACATGGTTAGACCATTGTGCTGCTACGGCTATGCTCGTACTTGTCGCTTGTGATTTTGCGACACTCAGCCTTGACGCCCTAGGCCCAATATCCGACGTCTGTAATCATAAAACTCTGTCGACTCATTAAATCCTTTTGGATAAATTCATCGTCTCAGATTAGTGATTCGATTGGGTTCGACCCGAAGGGTTCAGTTAAGATTATGCTGTAATATCAATTGTACCTTGATATTACTGATCGGAAACGACCTCCACCTAGGTATTCCGATCACTTGATCTTACTGAAGACCTAACTCTGTAATAATTCTGAACCCTCTATTAGAATGATACACTTGTTGGAAGGACAATATTCCTTTTAATCTCCCACTTGTCCTTCCGGACAAGTGTGTATATAGTGTATAGCCCATTTCCAGTGTCTCTTAATGTTTCTTCGTGAACTATAAGGTAAGATTCATCATCATCCTTATTACGTTCAGAAGTGTTTCTCGATCCCTGAGTTTAACTGTCAATAAGTAGATGATTTCTAAAATCCATTTGAGCACGGCCATTCATTTTCATAGTCTCGCTCTTCGAGCAGCCTTGTAAACAACCATAACATTTTCCTTATTGTTAATAGGAGGTCAATCTCAGTCTTGCATTGTAAGATTCTCTTACTAAGAGGACGTAGTCTCCGAGTGTTCCCGTTATAATCCCCAGTTACGACAAACTTTAGGAAACATCAAAGAGTCTAGTACTCAAACAAGAAAACTTCACAATACTCATGGTCGAAGGAAACAGGTTTCGATAGTCATAATGAGAAATGTACTTATGACAATTTTGAAATTTCTTAAAGTACTCTCATAGGTCTTATCCATTACAGTTCCAAATTGTACATGTGCAAATGATTTATTACTGTCACGTCCTCGCAACAGGAGAAACGGTGTTGTAAATCATACTGCACACTAATCTATGGCGGTCATCAATCGTTAATCTGTCATATGACCTCGATTAGGGACAATTTTCAATTTAAATATTCAATGTTCACTTAACAAGTGTTTCTTTATCTAAGACATGGTCTTAATACCCTGTTTCGAATATTTTCGTAAATCGAATGGACTCATTATTTAATTCTAAACTACAATTAAATAGTAATGGAGTGAATGATAATTTTGCAAAAAAATTAATTACTCCATTAATGAATGGTTTCAATACAGCGCCTTACATTGAATCAACCAGTTTAATTAAAACACATGTACAGGGAATTTCAAAGCTAATCTCCAACGTGCTTGATTCCCATTGCCTCAAGGTGTTTGTTGTGTTTCACTTGAGGCAAAGGTTTAGTTAAAGCATCAGCTACATTATCATCTGTGCCGATCTTACAAATTCTGATTTCACCTTTGGATTTATATTCCCTTATCATGTGAAATCGCCTTTGGACATGTTTGACCTTCTGGTGTTCTCTTGGCTCCCTGGCCTGAACGATAGCTCCATTGTTATCTCAATAGAGGTCTATCGGCCCCTTGATTGTGGGTACAACACCAAGTTCGCTGATGAACTTGCGAATCCAAACAGCTTCCTTAGCAGCCAAGTATTCGGCTTCAGTTGTAGAGTCTGTAGTGGTGCTCTACTTGGCACTCTTCTAGCTAAATGCTCGTACATTTAGGAAAAATATGTACCCTGACTGTGACTTGAAGTCGTCTCTGTCAGTCTGGAAGCTAGCGTCGGTGTAACCTTCAACAACCAGTTCTTTGTGGCCTCCACGCACCAGGAATTTATCCTTGTTCCTTTTCAGGTACTTTAGGATATTCTTGGCCGCTGTCCAATGCGCCTCTCCTGGGTTTGATTGGTATCGGCTTGTTGCACTCAGGGCATAGAATACTTCTGGCCTTGTAAATATCATGGCATACATGATCGATCCGATCAGCGAAGCATATGGGATCTGATTCATTCTTTCTCGCTCAACAGGTGTCTGTGGACACTGTTTCTTGCTTAGAGTTATACCATAGGACATAGGTCGATGCCCTCTTTTGGCATTCTCCATGTTGAATCGTGCCAATAATTTATCAATGTAAGTACTCTTGCTCAATCCAATCATCCTTTTAGATATATCTCTCTAGATCTTGATGCCCAATATGTATTGTGCCTCTCCTAAGTCCTTCATTGAAAAACACTTTCCCAACCAGCCCTTTACGGACTCCAGTAATTTTGTGTTGTTTCCAATGAGAAGTATGTCATAGACATATAGGACTAGGAATGCAATATCACTCCCACTGACCTTCTTGTATACATAAGATTCATTTGGATTCTTAATAAAACCAAACTTGCTAATGGCTTGATCAAATTCCTTGTGTCATATACATAGTTTCTTCCAAAATTCTATTTAGGAAGGTGGTTTTGACATCCATCTTCCATATTTCATAATTGTAATATGCAAAAATCGCTAGGTTGATCTGGACGGATTTTAGCATGCAACTGGTGAAAAAGTTTCATCATAATCAATCTCGTGGATTTTTCTATAACTTTTTGCCACCAGTCTAGCTTTCTATATCATACATTTCCATCCTTTTCTGTCTTTACTTTGAAGATCCGTTACCAATGGGTGTATAACCCTCAGGCAAATTCACCAAGTCCCAGACTTGATTTTCAGACATGGAGTCCATCTCTGATCTCATGGCCTCTTTCCATTTTGTAGAGTCGGGGCTCGTTATAGCTTGCTTGTATGTCGCTGGCTCACCACCATCCATGACTAGGACGTCTTGATCATCGGTTAAGATGATACCGAAGTATCTGTCTGGTTGAGATCTTTGTCGTTGCGACCTACGAAGGGTAATCGGTTGAGCATTTTCATTGTCAGTTTGATTCTGATCAATCTTCTTAGATGCTTCCAAAGCATCTAGATTGTCAGTTTTATCAGGTTGACATTGTTGCTCATCCTCTCGAACTTCGTTGAGTTCGATTTTCCTCCCACTTGTCATTTTGGAAAGGTGATCCTTCTCAAAAAAGACACCATCACGAGCAACAAACACTTTGTTCTCGGATTTATTATAGAAGTAATACCCTTTGATTTCTTTTGGATATCTCACAAAGAATCATTTATTCGATTTGGGGTGAAGTTTGTCCAAAACTAATCGCTTGACATATGCTTCGCATCCCCAAATCTTAGGAAATGACAACCTAGGAGGTTTCTTACTCCATAATTCATATTGAGTCTTTTCAACGGCTTTTGACGGAGCGTGGTTCAGTGTTAGTGCCGCGGTTTGTAGCGCATGTCCCCAGAAAGAAATAGGAAGTTCACTAAGACCCATCATCGATTGAACCATGTCTAAAAAGGTTCGATTCCTCTGTTCGGACACTCCTTTCAATTGAGGAGTTCTGGAAGGCATTAACTCTGAAAGAATACCACTTTCTTTCAAGTGATCGTCGAATTCATGGCTCAAATATTCGCCACCTCGATCCGATCGAAGTGCTTTAATTTTCTTGTCAAGTTGATTTTTAACTTCTTTCTCAAATTCTTTGAATTTCACAAAGGATTCAGATTTATTCGACATTAAGTAGATATAGCCATGTCTACTAAAATCTTCGGTGAAGGTGATGAAATATCGGTAACCTTGTCTTGCAGGTGTACTCATTGGTCCACATACATCCGTGTGTATTATAGTTCATTTTGAACTGATCATAGCCTTTGTGAAGTGAGTGGAGAATGATGTCAATTACCATCTCGGTTGATTACCTAGCATTAAGCCTTTCCATGTTCTCAAATAATCCAATCATTTTGAGGACATGCGGGTTGACTAGCTCTCCTTTCTTGAGCTTGCTCTCAAGGATCTGCCTGTGGTTTTCGAACCTTTCAGTTCGGGCCTGCTCTTGAAACATTCTGATGTTCAGAAATGATCTCAAAAGCCGTCTCCTTTTCAAAGAAAGTTTTTATGAGGTTCGGAGACATAGTGGCCAACATAATGCATTAGACATCCCGATTGGCACTTTGCCATCGGTTAAGGATAGCCTGAGTGACCTCCTCATAGGGAACGTCGGGCATTTCCTTATCAAGGACGTATTCCTTTTGCTCTTGCATTAGTAAAATGCGCAGATTTCTTTGCCAATCAAGAAATTTTGGCCCGCTCAACTTCTCCTTGTCGAGAATTGAGCGTAAAGAGAATTGGTTGTTGTTTGAGTTACTTGCAAATGTGGTTCTACAATTGAAAGAATTTGAAGTGAAAAACCGTTAATAATTCAATAAGTTGAAATTCAAAAGCATTCATGCATAGTTTAAACTTATTGAGCATTTTATCCACGCATTTTTAAAATTGTCTCTTTTAGGCGAGAATAAAATGATTTTGAGATCCCAAAGATCAAGAAATGGTTAAGCATGCTTTGGCTTGTCTTAATCATTAAATATCTTAAGGTAAACAATCCAATTGCTAATAGCTCCAAGCTACTCTCGGTTTGATAAAATGTTGCATCTAATGCATCCTTGACATTTTATCTCTTTTTCCACGACATCTAAGGACTCCTTACTGATATCGTTGAGCTTAACCAAGACAACTTGTATCCTAGTATACCTTACGTTCCTAGGGAAGTAGCGATATCTCGCTTTCGCGTAGTCCATCACATACGCGCATTAGTTCGGTAAGTGTTGTTCTTGGAACGACAAATTTTAGCTCAATATTATTAAGGGACCTAGGGTTTCTATATTGGTTGATTTAAGTGAACTTAACCACTCGTCGCAACATATAGAAATCCTAGACATACATCTAGCAATCATATATAGTAACAAAATATAAAGCATAAAAATAAATGCATTTGGCAACTAGCATGACCCCTTGAAATCTTCAATTTCCATGGGTCTTCATCTTCGCTCATCTTCATTGAAACGCCGTCTTGAGTCATCTTGGCCAAAAAAAAATAATAAGCTAGAACGTTAAGATTAATCTGATAGTACAAAAATACTTAACGGTGCGTAGACTGTATTTAGATTTACAAAAATACATAACGGAACGCAGTCCGTATTTTTTATCCTAGTCGGGCCCCACTAGTTGCCATTTTCAATAACTTGTTTTGAAAACAATCTTTCATTCACCCATTCACTATTTGTGAATGGCCCATGCAATTTTACGAAATACATAATTAAAAACGCAAAACTAGTAACTAACTTAGGTGGTTAATCCGATTGACGCGCCTAATTAAAACTAGTCAAAATTGTTTAATCCATTATTTCTAAACGCAAAATGCTCAAGCAATCAACTAAACTCCCACTAAATTCCGCATCCACACTTAAGTTGGCATAACCCAAAATTTGTCAAAATTTTGCAAAATCGAAAATCGAGGTTTTTAACCTCGTTAAAATAAATACCAAAAATATTTTAAATACAAGATAATGCAAAAAATCATAGCCCAAGTTTTAAGCAAAAATGCCCCAACATAACCCTTTGAGGGTGCGCACCATGGTTGCTAGGCAGCCCATAGCCTGGTGCCATGGTGCATAGGTGAGGTACGTTGTGCCCAGCATGCTCTGCTGCTGGCGCCAGCTGCCTACTAGCATGCTGTGCATGCTTGCTAGCACGCTGGTGCCTGCGAGCATCTGGCCTGCTGGGCTGGCGCCTCTTGATGCTAGCCAGCATGCGCACACTCCACACAGCCACACTGCCAAGCCTATGCTGCTGCTCACAGCGCCTTCCCTACCACATAGGCACACGCATTGGTGCTATGCCCTTGCTTAAACCATAGGCAGCCTACATGCGGGCTGTTGGGCTGCTCGGTTGGCCTTGGTGACACTTGTGGTTTTGCATCGATTTGCGTGCATTTCCTCGGAATTTTAATTTCGATTTTTGTGACATGATTAATTCTAAATTAAATTTTAGAGTCAATTTAAGGGGAATTAAAAATAAGTCCAACTAAATAAATTTAATTTTCTTGGTGCACAACCCTAAATTATAAAAAAAAAATTATTTTTGAACAAAATTAGGTCTTTCTTTATGCTTAAAATAATATGCAAAATTAATAATGGATTTGACAAATAGGAGTTGGAAAAATAAACTAATCATCAAATGATAAAATTTTCCAACTTGCATACTTGTGTAAAATACCAAGATTACATCTTCCAATATGAAGATTAATCAAATTTTACTCACAAGTATTTGAACTTGATGGATTTTTACCAACCTAACATGAAAAATCTAAACTTTGTTCAATATGGAATTTAGGGTTAGGGTTCCAATCATTTAAACCTTTAAACATTAGAACTTTAACATTTTAGGAACTTAAAATTACAAGTTCACAACAAGCTTTCACATTTTATTGCAATTTATTTGCAAAATTTGTGAAAAAACAAGTTAATGTGAAAAAAGGTATATCAACTTGAGCACTAATAAAAAAGTCCACTATAATGCTTAAGGATATTTTTAAAAACAGTAGATTAGTGATCCAAATGTGCAATTAATCTAACCTTGTAATGGTTGCATTAATCAAGGCTTAAAAAGAATTAAAATTTTCGTTGATAATTGAAAAACCCTAAAAAAATGGGTTTCTGGTTCGAATTTGGCTTCTGGATAGCCCTCAAAGAGAATAGAATCTTTTCCAAAATGTCGATTCCACCCAAAAATCACTATTTTTGTGCCAAAATCTGGGTTCGACAGCCAAATCGAGAATAAAATCGAGTTTTAAAATTAATTAAAATGAGCTTCTAATCTAATTAGAAGAACATGAATTAGAAAAATAAACTCTTTTAAAACGCCTTAATTTATAATAAATTCAAAAATTTAAAGGAGCATGGCTCCGATACCACTGTAGGGTTTCGTAGTGACCCGACACTACGCAAAAGGAAGCCCCCCAAGACCCGATCCTTAATTAAAGCAATTAACATGCATAATAAACATAATTAAGCAAGACTAAGAATAAGAATTATACCTTTGTTGCGTGCTTCACTCCCGAAGAGCTCTTACTTCAAAATCCCGAAACTGATCTCCGACGGATCGTACCCTCGACTCGACCCGAGCGTCCCAAGTCTTGAAGGTTAGTCAAGACCCGGACAAAAAAAACTATGAGTTTCACGAATCAAAGGTTTACTCTAATTACAAGAGTCGCCTTTTTAATTCCACTCAAGGTTGTATCTTTCTAATGCCCATGCCCTTGGTATTTATAGGGAAGAGCACCCTTGATTTTCAATCTCCCATCAATGTGGGAGAGTTGGTAAAATCAACAATTTATTTAATTCTAAGTTATATAAATAATCAACTTAATCACATTGCGACAAGTGGCAGAATCACATGCTAATGAGTGATGGCCAAGGCTAGGTGGGGGCAGGGAGAACATTTGCCTTGTTCCCTAAGGCCCTTGATTGGTCCCCACAAGCAAGCACAAAATCGGGTCAAGGAGGGCTGGTTGGCTGGCAGCCAGCACTGCCTTGCTGCCCAGCATCCCAGCTAGCCAGTGCGTGCTGGTGTTGCGGGCTGTGCTGGTGCTTTGTGCTAGCACCTAGCGCTGCTAGCACATCGTGCGGGACATGGCCCCAGCATCTCACCCACCACACGCATCCCGGTTGCACCTCTTACACACGCACATGCCTTGCACCATGTGCACCAGCCTCGCACCACGCACCAGCCTCGCACATACTCGCATGCTGCTGCTGCTGCGATGCCTTCCACGCACACGCACACGCACATAAGGCCTGCCATGGTGTTGTGCTTGTGCGAGGAGCCTGCGATGGTTTCTAGCACCCAGCCACGCATGCTGCGATGCAGTGCCATGCAAAGGCACGCATGTGGGCAGGCATGCTGTTATGATGATGCGATCGGCTAAGGCACAAGCACACGCACACACGCAATGGCCTTGCCATGCGATGGTGCTGTGCTTGTACTGCGATGGTGCGCCTAGCCATGCTAGGTGCATGCTAGCTCGAACTAGGCTAGCATCCACATGGTTAGACCATCGTGGTGCTACGGCTACGCTCGTACTTGTCGCTTGTGATTTTGCGACGCTCGGCCTCGACACTCTAGGCTCGATATCCGACGTCTGTATTCGTAAAACTCTGCCGACTCATTAAGTCCTTTCGGATTAATTCGTTGTCTCAGATCGGTGATTCGATTGGGTTCGACCCGAAGGTTTTAGTTAAGATTAAGCTGTTATAGGAATTGTACCTTGATATTACTGATCGGAAGCGGCCTCCGCCTAGGCATTTCGATCACTTGATCTTACTTAAGAATTAACTCTGTAACAATTCTAAACCCTCTATCAGAATAATATACTTGTTGGAAGGACACTATTCCTTTCATTTTACAATCTGGAATGTAGTCAAGCTATCTAATCCAGTTGATATTTCATCCATGAAGAGTGTTTTCTTCAACCCAAAAATGAGTTCTCCTGCATTAGGTGAGATAGCATCAAAAGATTGCGAAGAAGTGCATATGTCATTAGAATAAAAAAAAAGTTGACAACTAGTAGTCAGTTGAATGAAAGAATAGACAACCTGAAGTAACTCTCTTTCTTTGACCACCCGAAACCCCTCGATTCATGTCATCACCAACTACTGTATCAACACATATATTAAGGGCGAGAACTTTGTGAAGGTAATCTTTTGAAATGTTGTGCGTTTTTCCAGCAACTGATAACACCTAGAGTACATGTCATCAAATAATTACACTATTCGTAAATTGCTGAGTTTACTCTCTACGTAAGAGGCAGAGAACAAGGTCATTTCTAAAACACAACCTTCATATACGCATCTATTTCTAGGTTTGGATGTATATTTGTTTCTTTCTCTAATCAAATAAGTTCCTCCATATATCTTGCAAATCACATAACCGGACTTAATACTTAAAATTGCGAGAAAAAAAGATAACCGACTCAAAACTTCAAACATATACTTGTTACGGTGTTCTTTGTTTAATATCGTCAAGGAAGAGTAATGTGTTCAATGTTGGCGGTGTGATGTTTGATCTCATTAATTTCATAGTTGATGCTTCTTTTTTCCTTGCATATTACACTCAAGGATGTTACGTATGAGTTTTATTGGATTGATTTTAAGCACCACATTCTCAACCCGAGCTTACCCTTCAAAAGTCCTCTTGACTTTACTTGTAATTTGGTCCTTCTACCGGTGGAGGGTAAGATTTTGTGCAAGTCTTGACGAAGGTCATCAAATCAAAGTGAGGTATGAGCTAATATGGTTGAACATCCTTGGGGAAGGTTCAAGCTTGAGGAGAGGAAGCGGTAAGATTGGTTGGTTATTGAAGGGTGCTACAATTTATTGTTTCATTCATGTCATTGATTTGTGACACATATCTTGAGTCTTGAAATAAAAGGATTTTGGTTTTCAATACATTATTCTAGGACACTAAGAACTAGGGGTAAGCAAAGACCCAGGGTACCCGGTACCAGACCCAGAACCATTTAGGACCCAGCGAGTCCAGATCCGGAACCAGTTCTAAAATTTTTCGAACCCTGTTGAAATCGATTCCAATTCTGGGCCCTGGAAATTCAAACCGGTACCCATCGGGTACCTAGTTATTTAATATGTTCTAATTTTTTTTTGTAAAACAACCTCTCTCTTTCTCTCTCCTTCTTTTCCTCTTCTTGCCCTCATCAGTATTCACTAATCATTATCACCGATTCACCGCCTCTCTCTTTCTCTTTCTACTCTTCCTCTTCCCCCACTATGGTCTTCATTAAAATCGCCGCCTCTCGTTGCTCTTGATACCAGCAACCGACATTGTCACCTAGCATCCAGTAATCCACCGTCCACTTCCGTTCTCTCCCCGACGCTAGTAAGTCCTACTTCTCTTAATTCTTATTTTTTGTAAGTACAAATTGTTTCACATCTATCGTTGTTTCAGATCTACTAGATGAATGGTTGTCAGTTGGACCACAAGCCGTTTGCCCATCTTTTATCGCCTCCTCGCCGCTAAGTACTCCACCCATGTTCTTTTTGAATGTATTCTATAAAGGGTGCAGAGGACAGTGGTTGAATGGTTGGGGTATCGGGGTGGGGCTTGGGGTGTAGGGTTAAGGTCACAAATAGTGGGGAAGCGAAGGAGGAGGGGTGAGGGTTTCTTGGAAGGTTGAAGGTAGTGGTGTGGGTTGGGGTGAGCGGGGGTAGATTCAGGGTGCTCGGTTGGGTTTCGGGTTGTTTTGGGGTGGGTGGGATGAAGATTGAAGATTCGGGTACCCGGTCTTGGAACCGGTTCCAATCGATTAAGACGGGTTTTGAAATTCCTGGACCCGCTTCAACCGGTTTCGGAACCGGGTCCAAGATTTGGATACCCGGTACAACCGATTCTAAGACTGGGTCCTGTGAAGTTAACCGGGTACCCAGTTCTGCTCACCCTTACTAAGAAAACAAACCACTGCAAGTAAAACAAATTAAAACACTATATAGATTGCAACTACATGTTACAATTTTATGAACTTGATTTGTATTGTTAGACCATGTTACATTCAACATAACTACCTTTAATCACCCCTGTATGCACTAATTTAAAGTTGCAGACTTTACCTGAAAAGGATTCGCTTGCACCTTGAGCATCTAGTAGTAAAATCAAAAGTCCCCAATTATGAAAATCCCCAAAAATGAAAAATTAAACTCACAACGATTTATATATGATTACAACTGCACAATTGTAGACAACTAAACTTACGTACTCATAGCGTTATATTTTACATCGAAACTGCCAAGGGTACAGAGTTAGGAATATTTTAAATTGATGTAAAGTCTCTTTTTTTGAACATCTGTAAAGACAACATCAGCCTTATGATATCAACCCAACTCTTTTTTTTTATATATATTTATTTTATAGGGAAGTTCTACGTGGTGGCCTCAAGAATTAAACTTTTCCAACTCTCTTAAGTGGCACCAAGGTTTAGAAAAATTAACCATAGTGTCCTTTTATAGGTTTATGGCTAACTTGTTTAGTTAAAATGGTTAACCTATGATTTTTTTTATTAAAAAACTATTTAAATTATATTTTAAAATAATAAAATTAAAAAAAATGTAAAAAAAGAAACTCCCAAAATTCTCAGCCACCCCACAAACCATAACCTTGCCGGAATCCGACCAGGTACAAACTCCCGACCACTGAAACTACTTTCCAGCCAATCCCAGACGTCCAAAACCAATTCCCAGCCAACTTCCAACCACCGAAACCACATCCCATCCAACCCTTGACCACCGAAACTACCTCCCATCCGACCCCCGACCACCGAAACCACTAAAATTGGTCGACCTTCCACAACCCCACCTGACCTTGTCCCGACCCCCAAAATCGCTACCCCGATCCCCAAAACAACTACGAAGTCCAAACCACCGCCACCCCCACTGCAAAACCCTAAATTCGACTAGGTCATATGGGGTTGTGGAAGGCCCACTAGCCAGTTTTGGTGGTTTCGGTGGTCAGGGGTTGGATGGGAGGTGTTTCGGTGGTCGGGAGTTGGTGGCTGGCCGAATTCTGGCAAAGTTAGGGTTTGTGCGGTGGTTGGGAATTTTTTGGAATTTTTTTGTTTTTTTTTAATTTTATTATTTTATAATGTACTTCCTCCGTTCTATTTATATTGCAACAATGGACTTTTTGCAGTATTCATCACTCTTGTTTTACCATATAATATGATTTATAAATTAAGAAAAATATAGTCATGTAGGATCATATTGGATTTGTCTCATAAAATACTTTCACAATATCAATTTTTTATAATTTTTACTCTTACACAATTATAGATATTTAGCATATAAAATGTGCTTTGGGATGCATAATTTTATCCTTGTTGCAATATTAATAGAACGAAGGAAGTAATTTAAATAATTTTTTAAGAAAAAAAAAATGAAAGGTTAACCATTTTAACTAAAAAAGTTCTCCATAAACCTAAAAAACGGCACTATGGTTAATTTTTCTAAACCTTGGTGCCATTTAAGAGAGTTGGAAAAATGTTCATCTTCTACGTAGAAAAGTTGAATTCATGAAGCCACCACGTAGAATTTCCCCATTTTATACAGTAAATCACTATTTCAATATCTGCCATTTAGAATAGAATTGATCGTCAAAATTTCTTAACCCCTAATAATCTTTCATAATGTCACTTATTACATTTATTAGTTCAATATTCCACCTTAGAAGAAAAATGAGTAACCAACATTTAAATTGAAATTAGCATATAAGTTCTTGCCTAAAAGAAGGCATCAATTGATAATGTTATGCGTTACGAATTTTCAAGCAAGCAATCAACACGACAATTAAATTTTAAGAGTTTGTTTCACTACCTTAATTTTCTTTCCTCCATGGAGTCGACACCCGACTTCTTCCTTTTCTAATTCAATGGAAACTATATCCCTAACCAAAGAAAACAAAATATAAGGGAAAAGTGAAACCTAGAAAATACTAGATAGTTAATATGGAACAAAAATCGCAGAATTTCAATATCTTCATGCCTATTAATAAAGATGATTTCACTAACTACAATTGAAACCCTCATCTGAAATTTGAATGAAAATCCTACTCCAAATAAACCTAGAAATAGTTGCAAGACTGTATCCAAGACCTAATTATTCAATATCTAGATGTCTATTTATACCAATTACACTTAATGCCAAATCTCAAGAATAACTTATCTGTTGGCACTCTTAGGTTTTGATGATGACTACACTTTATAAAAACAAATGTATATTTAGAGATTGTTTGCAGGTCGATATCTGGTTGTGATTAAGATCATTGATAGAGCCTATGACTTTGTCTATGAACGTGTACTTGACAAAAGAAACCAAAGAAGTTAGATAAGGTATATCGCTTAGGATGTCAAATGTAGACAGGAGGTCTACTGTTCCCAAGTTTGATGATCTAACGTTACTGAAAAATGGAAACAGTGCATTGTTCCCAGACTGGAGTCTGGAGAAGATTCGTCTGCTGGAAATTCTGATTAAGTTATTTTTTGATTTTTTAGTTGATGTATTAGTTAAAATTAATTTGTTGCATTATTTAATTATTAAGTTAATTGGAAAAATATTTTATAACCACCTAAAATACAACCGTGTGATTTTTCAAATATGGAATATTTTTATCCTTTTAAAAAGGCTTTTGTTTTGGATCTAAATTTAGTAAGTAACAAATTTAGCTAATATTAGTAAAAGGGAACCGTAGCCACTAGTGGAAAAAACCTCATTTGCTGCGGTTTTTTAGCCATAATATGCTGCAGTTTTGGCCTCAAACAATAGTGATAGCAACAGATGGCCTATTTTAAATACTGCAGTTATAAACCCCAGCAGAAAAAGGCACCAAATGCTGCGGGCAACAAGAAAACCGCAGCATATAGTAGAACACTATATGCTGCCGACCACCAAAATTCCGCAGCATATAGTGTTAAACTATATGCTGCGGTTTTTTGGTGGCCTGCAGCATATAGTTTAATTTTTTTTTCTTTTTTCGTTTAATACTAAAAATAATCCAATAAAATGTACAATGTAATAAACAATGATTAATCCAATAATCCAATGATAATTACAAATAATCACCAAAAATCTCTTTGTAATAATAAACTCTCGATCGTATATATAATATTATAATATGTACGTACATATATACATTAAAGTCCTAAAAAATCTAAACTAATTACAATTTACCAAGGACAAAAAATTGCGAGATACGTGGCAATCTTGTCTTTTAATTCTCGTATTTCTACATTTCTCAAAGAGCGTGTTTCCCTTGGAATGTCATATAAAACCTATAATATAATATAAAATTAAAAGATTTAAAAACATTAGCTTTTACTAATAATATATATATATATATATATATATATATATATATATATATATATATATATATATATATATATATATATATATATATATATATATATATATATATATATATATATATATATATATATATATATATACATTATAATTTAAGAACGTACCAAATATTTACAGCATCTATATTTACGACTGCAACCTCTTTCACGGATTTTAAAATATCGTCCATGAACTTCAGAGTGTAGTACCCGCAATCAATGGAATTAGATGGTTGTCGAAAGCACTAAGAGAAAAATAGATGTTAGTGCCAAAAAAGCTTAAAAACACATAAAATATCAAATTAACACGTAATTTCTAGCATATGACTATGATTTTAAATGCTAACCACTTCAACACAATAATCTGTACCAAATAGTATTGTGTGCCATGTTTCGTACAAAACAAACCAAGTTTGACTTACTTTATGCGCGAAAGTGCCAAAAAAGCTTAAAAACGTATAAAATTGCAACTTAACACGTAATTTCTACCGTATGACTATGATTTTCAATGCTAACCACTTCAACACAATAATCTGTACCAAATAGTATTGTGTGCCATGTTTCGTGCAAAACAAACCAAGTTTGAGTTACTTTATGCGCGAAAGTGCCAAAAAAGCTTAAAAACGTATAAAATTGCAACTTAACACGTAATTTCTAGCATACGACTATGATTTTCAATTCTAACCACTTCAAAAAAATAATATAAACCAAATAGTGTTGTGTGCCAAGTTTCTTGCAAAACAAACCAAGTTTGAGCTACTTTATGCACGAAAGTGCCAAAAAAGCTTAAAAACGCATAAAATCGCAACTTAACACGTAATTTCTAGCATATGAATATGATTTACAATTCTAAAAAATTTAACACAATAATATATACCAAATAGTGTTGTGTGCCAAGTTTCATGTAAACAAATTAAGTTTGAGGTACTTTATGCGCGGAAGTGCAAAAAACACTTAAAATCCAATAAAATCATAACTTAACACGTAATTTCTAGCATATGACTATGATTTTAAATTCTAACCACTTCAACACAATAATATATACCAAATAGTGTTGTGTGCCAAGTTTCGTGCAAAACAAACCATGTTTGAGCTATTTTATGAGCGAAAGTGCCAAAAAAAGGTTAAAAACGCATAAAATCGGAACTTAACACGTAATTTCTAGCATATGACTATGATTTTCAATTTTTAACACTTCAACACAATAATATTTACCAAATAGTGTTGCGTGCCAAGTTTCGTGCAAAACAAACCAAGTTTGAGCTACTTTATGCGCGAAAGTGCCAAAAAAGCTTAGAAACGCATAAAATCGCAACTTAACACGTAATTTTTAGCATATGAATATGATTTAAAATTCTAAAAACTTTAACACAATAATATATACCAAATAGTGTTTTGTGCCAAGTTTCATGCAAACAAACCAAGTTTGAGCTACTTTTTGAGCGAAAGTGCAAAAAACACTTAAAAACCCATAAAATCTTAACTTAACACGTAATTTCTAGCATATGACTATGATTTTCATTTCTAACAACTTCAACACAATAATATATACCAAATAGTGTTGTGTGCCAAGTTTTGTGCAAAACAAACCAAGTTTATGCTACTTACGCGCGAAAGTGCCAAAAAAGCTTAAAAACGCATAAAATTGGAACTTAACACTTAATTTCTAGCATATGACTATAATTTTCAATTTTAAACGCTTCAACACAATAATATATACCAAATAGTGTTGCGTGCCAAGGTTCGTGCAAAACGGACCACGTTTGAGCTACTTTATGCACAAAAGTGCCAAAAACGCTTAAAAACCCTTAAAATCACAACTTGACACGTAATTTCTAACATATGATTAGTTAATCATATATATATATATATATATATATATATATATATATATATATATATATATATATATATATATATATATATATATATATATATATATAACATATAATTAAATCAAATTTATAAAATAGTTAATTTTACGTACGCATTCAACAACGCTTTGTATTTTGTGTTGTGAGGCGGGCTTTATGGTTTTTGTAATAAGCCGAAGACAAGCACAGTGTTCGTGAAAGGACAAATCACCAAAAGTATCCAATGCAAACTGCAAACGCAAAGTTAAAATCAACAAATTAGAGATTATGTGAACTTAAAAATCAAAAGATAACTTCAATTTCAAAAATAATACTTATTTTTCCACTTATGGAGCCAGAATGAACGTGTGTTTAGATGCAAGGGAATTAGTCAAAGCAGTCTCAATGTATGCTTTGACGTCATCTGGATCATTTACACTTTTAGTACCCAAAATCGACTCAGGACAAAACCATCCAATTTTTATTGGAGGTTCGCAAGAATTTTAGCTCCTCGTAAGCCGCACTGAGTCACGAATAAGAAAATTTTGTCAGTAATTTAGTTATTAAAACAATTAAACAATAATGCCTAACTTGTAAGATAATGAACATCACCTCATGTAGACATGGATAAGAGCTACGTTCAACATATCTCCTCTCAAAAATTGCCCAATGTCACTAGGACCAATATTTACAAATGGGCTCTCTACAAAGCAGAATTGTTCCTTCTGCAGGTTTACAATGATTGGGTCCTCCTCACTTATGCAAGTTGCACCAGTGTGTAGCCATTTGCAATCTTAAGAGAGATCTTTTAGCTCTGCATCAGTCAAAATTGGAGTGCTTGGCATCGACTTTGACCCAGTCGACACCTTTGCTGTGGAACCGATCTCTCTCCTAGATTCCTTTGGACTCTTTTGCTATTTCAATTTATACAACGAAATTAGTGTAAGCATGCAATTAAAAAAATCAAAATAAATAAGGTACAAATGATTATTACCATGTTAGTGAATTGGTACCTAGGGCGTCTGATAGTTTCTCAAGGCTCCATTCTAGTATTAGAACAGGGAGTGAGAAATCTTCAAACCCCTTTAGAATAATTTCCACGGTCACACTGATGTGGCCACTTGTAACAGGCATTGAATGCACTATTTGGCCCTCTTTGGTTGGCTGGGCCACACCATATGCAACCTCAGTTAGTCGCCATAAATAGCAACACTTAATTGAGGCAGCAAAAGAGAACAAGGAGTCGCCTCCTAAAAATTGTTAAGTTTAGTATAATAAGCATCATAATAAAATATTAAAATGCGTTGCAATTTAAATTAATAAGTGCTTATATATTTAAAAACTATGTACTTATACCACTGGCTCCGGAGTTGGCTCCGGATTTTGAGCAACGGAGTACATGGTCTCCGGTGTGGGGTTTTCCCCTTTAGGGGTAGTAATGGGCTGGGGTGCTACGGGGGTGATGGGCTCGGGTGTTGGCTCGACCTATGCATTAGGATCCCCATGTTGACTTTGCTGATCCTCGATAATCAGGTTTGCCAGGCCAACAACAGGTGCTCCCATCTTCTGCAACATGAGTGCCAGTTTGGTGAGAACGTCCTTCGTAATTTCTGCTCGGAGGGTTGCTACTTCATTAGGTGGCATGCCTGTGCACATGCGTGCCTTCGCATGGTGTTGCATCGCAGAATGCGTGGCTGGGTGCTAGGCAGGTGCGCATGATGCGAGGCATGTGCGTGTGGGAGAGGTGCAGCGGGGATGCGTGTGGTGCGTGGATTGTTGGGGCCAGCGCCTGCACGATGTGTTAGCAGCGCTAGGCGCTAGCACAAAGCACCAACACCAGCACAGCTCAACACCAGCACGCACAGGCTAGCTAGGATGTTTGGCAGCAAGGCAGTGCTAACTGGAAGCCAACCATCCCTCCTTGACCTGGTTTTGTGCTTGCTTGTAGGGACCGATCAAGGGCCTTAGGGAACAAGGCAAATGGTCCCCCCCCCCCCCCCATTCCACCTAGCCTTGGCCATGACTCATTAGCATGTGATTCTGCCACTTGTCGCAATGGGATTAAGTTGATTATTTATTTAATTTGGAATTAAATAAATTGTTGATTTTACTAACTCTCCCACATTGATGGGAGATTGGAAATCAAGGGTGCTCTTCCCTATAAATACCAAGGGCATGGGCATTGGAAAGATACAACCTTGAGTGGCATTAAAAAGGCGACTCTTGTAATTAGAGTAAACCTTTGATTCGTAAAACTCATAGTTTTGTTTGTCCGGGTCTTGACTAACCTTCAAGACATGGGATGCTCGGGTCGGGTCGAGGGTACGATTCGTCGGAGATCTTGTAGTTTTGGGATTTTGAAGTAGAAGCTCTTCGGGAGCGAAGCACGCAACAAAGCTATAATTTTTGTTTTTAGTCTTGCTTAATTATGTTTATTATGCTTGTTTATTGCATTAATTAAGGCGCGGGTCTTGGGGGGCTTCCTTCCGCGTAGTGTCGGGTCATTATGAAACCCTACAGCGGTATCGGAGCCACGGTTCTTTTGATTTTTGCAATTACTTATTAATGAAGGCGTTTTAAAAGATTTTATTTTTCTAGTTCATGTTCTTCTAATTAGATTAGAAGCTCATTTTAATTAATTTTAAAACTCGGTTTTATTCTCAATTTGGCTGTCAAACCCAGATTTTGGCTCAAAAATAGTGATTTTTCGGTGGATTCGACATTCTGGAAAAGATTCAATTCTCTTTGAGGGCTATCGAGAAGACAAATTCGAACCAGATACCCATTTTTTTTGTGGTTTTTCGTTTTTCAACGAAAATTTTAATTATTTTTAAACCTTGATTAATGCATATTTGGATCACTAATCTACTGTTTTTAAAAATATCCTTAAGCATAATAGTGGAGTTTTTTTATTAGTGCTTAAGTTGATATACCTTTTTTCACATTAACTTGTTTTTTCACAAGTTTTGCAAATAAATTGCAATAAAATGAGAAAGCTTATTGTGAACTTGTAATTTTATGTTCCTAAAATGTTAAAGTTCTAATCTTTAAAGGTTTAAATGATTGGAAGCCTAACCCTAAATTTCATATTGAACAAAGTTTGGATTTTTTATGTTTGGTTGATTAAAATCCATCAAGTTCAAATACTTGTGAGTAAAATTTGATTAATCTTCATCTTTGAAGATGTAATCTTGGTATTTTACACAAGTATACAAGTTGGAAAATTTTATCATTAGATGATTAGTTTATTTTTCCAACTCCCATTTGTCAAATGCATTATTAATTTTCAATATTATTTTAAGCATAAAGAAAGACCTAATTTTGTTCAAAAATAACTTTTTTTTTATAATTTGGGGTTGTGCACCAATAAAATTAAATTTATTTAGTTGGACTTATTTTTAATTTCCCTTAAATTGATTCTAAAATGTAATTTAGAATTATTCATGTCACACAAAACATAATTAAAATTCCGAGGAAATGCACGCAAATTGATGCAAAACTACAAGCGTCACCAAGGCCAACCGAGCTGCCCAGTAGCTCGCATGTAGGCTGCGTATGGGAAGGCGCTGTGTGTGCCTGTGTGGCAGGGAAGGCACTGTGCGCAGCAGCATAGGATTGGCTGTCTATCTGTGTGGAGTACGCGCATGCTGGCTAGCATCAAGAGGTGCCAGCCTAGCAGGCTAGATGCTCGCAGGCACCAGCGTGCTAGCAAGCATGCACAGCATGCTAGTAGGCAGCTGGCGCTAGCAGCAAAGCATGCTACGCACAGCGTACCTCGCCTATGCACCACGACACCAGGCCATGGGCTGCTTAGCAGCCATGCTGCGCACCCTCAAAGGGTTATGTTGTGACATTTTTGCTTAAAACTTGGGCTATGATTTTTTGCATTATCTTGTATTTAAAACATTTTCGGTATATATTTTAACGAGGTTAAAAAACCTTGATTCTCGGTTTGGCAAAATTTTGACAAATTTTTGGTTATTCCAACGTAAGTGTGGATGCGGATTTTAGTGGGAGCTTTGTTGATTGCTTGAGCATTTTGCATTTAGAAATAATGGATTAAACAACTTTGACTAGTTTTAATTAGGCGCATCAATCGGATTAACCACCTAAGTTAGTTACTAGTTTTGTGTGTTTAATTATCTATGTCGTAAAATTGCATGGGCCATTCACAAATAGTGAATGTGTGAATGAAAGATTGTTTTCAAAACAGGTTATTGAAAATGGCAACTAGTGGGGCCCGACTAGGATTGAAAATACAGATTGCGTTCCGTTATGTATTTTTGTAAATCTAAATACGGTCTGCAAGCCGTTAAGTATTTTTGTACTATTAGATTAGTCTTAGTCGTTCTAGCTAATTATTTTATTTTGACCAAGATGACTCAAGACGGCGTTTCAATGAAGACGAGCCAAGATGAAGACCCATGGAAATTGAAGATTTCAAGGGGTCATGCTAGTTGCCAAATGCATCTATTTTTATGCTTTATATTTTGTTACTATATATGATTGCTAGATGCATGTATAGGATTTCTATATGTTGCAACGATTGGTTAAGTTCACTTAAATCAACCAATATAGAAACCCTAGGTCCCTTAATAATATTGAGCTAAAATTTGTCGTTCCAAGAACAACACTTACCGAACTAATGCGCGTACATGATGGACTACACGAAAGCGAGACATCGCTACTTCCCTAGGAACGTAAGGTATACTAGGATACAAGTTGTCTTGGTTAAGCTCAACGATATCAGTAAGGAGTCCTTAGATGTCGTGGCAAAAGAGATAAAATGTCAAGGATGCATTAGATGCGACATTTTATCAAACCGCGTGTAGCTTAGAGCTATTAGAAATTGGATTGTTTACCTTAAGATATTTAATGATTAAGACAAGCCAAAGCATGCTTAACCATTTCTTGATCTTTGGGATCTCGGAATCATTTTATTCTCGCCTAAAAGGGACTATTTTATAAAGGCATGGATAAAATGCTCAATAAGTTTAAAATATGCATGAACGCCTTTAAATTTCAACTTATTGAATTATGAATGGTTTTTCACTTCAAATTCTTTCAATTGTAGAACCATGTCTGCATGTAACTCAAACAACAACCAATTCTCTTTACGCTCAATTCTCGACAAGGAGAAGTTGAGCGGGCCAAACTTTCTTGATTGGCAAACAAATTTGCGCATTGTACTAATGCAAGAGCAAAAGGAATATGTCCTTGATGAGGAAATGCCCGACGCTCCCAATGAGGAGGTCACTCAGGCTATTCTTAACCGATGGCAAAGTGCCAATCGGGATGTCAAATGCATCATGTTGGCCACTATGTCTCCGGACCTTCAAAAGACTTTCTTTGAAAAGGAGACGGCTTTTGAGATCATTTCTGAACTTCAGAATATGTTTCAAGAGCAGGCCCGAACTGAAAGGTTTAAAAACCACAGGCAGATCCTTGAGAGCAAGCTCAAGAAAGGAGAGCTAGTCAGCCCGCATGTCCTCAAAATGATTGGATTGTTTGAGAACATGGAAAGGCTTGATGCTACGTATTCAACCGATATGGAAATCGACATCATTCTCCACTCACTTCACAAAGGCTATGATCAGTTCAAAATGAACTATAATATGCATAGTATGGAGAAAACCCTCACCGAGCTTCATGGTATGTTGAAGCAAGCCGAGCAAACCCTCAAGGATGAGGGCAAGCATGACATGCTCATGGTGAGGAAGGGAAGTCCATTCAAACGTTCGGGGAAAAAGAAGAGCTTTAAAGGGAAAAAGAAGAAGTTCCCGTCTAAGTCAAACTCAGCCAACGGCAGCAAGGACAAAAAGGTAACCTCTTCTAAATCTGATTCCGAATGTTGACGTCGGAAACGGGACTGCCTCAAATTCAAGGAAGATAAGAAGAACGACAACTTTTCTTCTTCATCAGGTATTTTCGTTATAGACTTAAACTTTTCTAGGACAACATCGTGGGTATTAGATACCGGATAAATAGGAGGCTAGAGAAGGGAGAGGTCGAACTTCGGGTCGGCAATGGAGCAAGGATGTTTGCCGTCTCCGTTGGAGCTCTCAGTTTGTCTTTGCCCTCAGGGCTTATTCTAGAACTTGAAAACTGCTATCATGTTCCAAGAGTGACCAAAAACATTATTTCAATATCGGCGTTGGACGCCAAAGGATTCAAATGTCGAATCAAAAACAATAGTTGTATTATTTATTTTGATAATGTTTTATATGGTAAGGCACATTCAGAAAATGGTCTTTATGTGCATTCTCTAGACAAAAAGGTTTATAACATCGATAATACTGCCAAAAGGGCTAAGACCATTGAGTCAAATCAAACCTACTTGTGGCATTGTCGTCTTATCCATATTAACATCAAACGCATCAAGAAACTTTTTCAAGAAGGTGTTCTTGACTCATTTGACTTAGAGTCGTTTGAAAATTGCAAAGGATGTCTATTAGGCAAGATGATAAAACAACCAATCTCCAAGTTGGGAGAAAGGGCAAGTGACTTATTAGGTCTAATACACACGGATGTATGTGGACAATTGAGTACACCTGCAAGACAAGGTTACCGATATTTCATCACCTTCACCGACGATTTTAGTAGATATGGCTATATCTACTTAATGTCGAATAAATCTGAATCCTTTGAGAAATTCAAAGAATTTGAGTAAGCAGTTGAAAATCAACTTGGCAAGAAAATTAAAGTGCTTCGATCGGATCGAGGTGGCGAATATTTGAGCCATGAATTCGACAATCACTTGAAAGAAAATGGTATTCTTTCAGAGTTGACGCCTCCCCGAACTCCTCGATGAAACGGAGTGTCCGAACGGAGAAATCGAAGCTTGCTAGACATGGTTCGATCGATGATGGGTCTTAGTGAACTTCCTATCTCTTTTTGGGGACATGCGCTACAAACCGCGGCACTAACACTGAATTGCGCTCCGTCAAAAGCTGTTGAAAAGACTCCATATGAATTATGGACTAAGAAACCTCCTAGGTTGTCTTCTCTCAAGATTTGGGGATGCGAGGCATATGTTAAGCGATTAATTTCGGACAAACTTCACCCCAAATCGGATAAATGTTTCTTTATGGGATATCCAAAAGAAACCAAAGGGTATTACTTCTACAATAAATCCGGAACAAAGTGTTTGTTGCTCGTGATGGTGTCTTTTTTGAGAAGCATCACCTTTCCAAAATGACAAGTGGGAGGAAAATAAAACTCGATAAAGTTCAAGAGGACAAGCAACAATGTCAACCTGACAAAAATTACAATCTATATGCTTTGGAAGCATCTAAAAAGATTGAACAGAATCAAACTGACAATGAAAATGCTTAACCGATTACTCTTCATAGGTCGCAACGACAAAGATCTCAACCAGATAGATACCTCAATATCGTCTTAACCGATGATCAGGACATCCTAGTCATGGATGTTGGTGAGCTAGCGACATACAAGCAAGCTATGATGAGCCCCAAATCTGCAAAATGGAAAGAGGCCATGAGATCCAAGATGGACTCCATGTTTGAAAATCAAGTCTGGGACTTGGTGAATTTTCCCGAGTGTTATACACCCATTGGTTGCAAATGAATCTTAAAAGTGAAGACAGATAAGGATGGAAATGTATCGATATAGAAAGCTAGACTGGTGGCAAAAGGTTATAGACAAATCCACGGGATTGATTATGATGAAAAGTTTTCACCAGTTGCTAACATCCGTCCAGATCATCCTAGCGATTTTTGCATATTATGATCATGAAATATGGCAGATGGATGTCAAAACCGCCTTCCTAAATGGAATATTGAAAGAAACTATGTATATGACATAGCCAGAAGTTTTTGTCGATCCAGGCAACGCTTTAAAGGTTTGCAAGCTGAAGAAGTCCATTTATGGACTGAAGCAAGTCAACAGAAGCTAGAATATGCGATTTGATGAAGCCATTAGCAAGTTTGGTTTTATCAAGAATCCAAATGAATCTTGTGTATACAAGAAGGTTAGTGGGAGTGATATTGCATTCCTAGTCTTGTATGTCGATGACATACTTCTCATTGGAAAAAACATAAAATTACGGGAGTCCGTAAAGGGCTGGTTAGGAAAGTGTTTTTCAATAAAGGACTTAGGAGAGGCACAGTACATATTGGGCATCAAGATCTACAGAGATAGATTTAAAAGGATGATTGGATTGAGCTAGAGTACTTACATTGATAAAGTACTGGCATGATTCAACATGGAGAATGCCAAAAGAGGGCATCTACCCATGTGCCATGGTATAACTCTGAGCAAGAAACAGTGTCTACTGACACCTGTTGAGCGAGAATGAATGAATCAGATCCCATATGGTCGCTAATTGGATCGATCATGTATGCATGATATATACAAGGCCAGATATATCGCATGCCCTGAGTGTAATGAGCCGATACCAATCAAACCCAGGAGAGGCGCATGGGACAACGACCAAGAAAATCCTAAAGTACCTGAAAAAGGAACAAGGATAAATTCCTGGTGTATGGAGGCCACAAAGAACTAGTTGTTGAAGGTTACACCGACGCTAGCTTCCAGATTGACAGAGATGACTTCAAGTCACAGTCAGGGTACATATTTTGCCTAAATGGAGGAGCATTTAGCTAGAAGAGTGCCAAGCAGAGCACCACTATAGACTCTACTATTGAATCCGAATACTTGGTTACTTCAGAAGCTTCTAAGGAAGCTGTTTGGATTCGCAAGTTTATCAGTGAAGTTGGTGTTGTACCCTCAATCAAGGGGCCGATAGACCTCTATTGTGATAACAATGGAGCTATCACTCAGGCCAGGGAGCCAAGAGAACACCAGAAGGTCAAGCATGTCCAGAGGCGATTTCACATGATAAGGGAATGGAAATCCAAAGGTGAAATCATAATTTGTTACATCGGCACGGATGATAATATAGCCGATGATTTGACTAAACCTTTTCCTCAAGTGAAACACAAAAAAAACGTTGAGGCAATGGGAATCAAGCATGTTGGAGATTAGCTTTGAAATTCCCTATACATGTGTTTTAATTAAACTGGTTGATTTGATGTAAGGCACTATATTGAAACCATTCATTAATGGAGTAATTAATTTTTGTGCAAAATTTTCATTCACTCCATTACTATTTAATTGTGGTTTAGAATTTAATAATGAGTCCATTCGATTTACGAAAAATTCGAAACAGGATATTAAGACCATGTCTTAGATAAAGAAAAACCTGTTAAGTGAACATTGAATATTTAAATCGAAAATTGTCCCTAATCGAGGTCATCTGATAGATGGACGATTGATGACCGCCATATATTAGTGTGTAGTATTATTTACAACACGGTTTCTTGTGCTGCAAGGATGTGACAGTCATAAATCATTTGCACGGGTACAGTTTGGAACTGTAATGGATAAAACCTATGAGAGTACTTTAAGAAATTTCAAAATGGTTATAACAACATTTCTCATTATGACTTTCGAAACCTGTTTCCTCCGACCATGAGTATTGTGAAGTTTTCTTGTTTGAGTCTAGACTCTTTGATGTTTCCTTACGTCTGCCGTAACTGGGGATCATAACAAGAACACTCAGGAGACTAAGTCCTCTTAGTAAGAGAAACATAAAATGCATGACTGAGATTGTCTCCCTATTAACAATAGGGAAAATGTTTTTGTTGTTTACAAGGCCGCACGAAGAGCGAGACTGTGAAAATGCATGGCCGTGCTCAGATGGATTTTAGAAATCATCTGCGTATTGACAGTTGAACTCAGAGATCGAGAAACACTTCTAAATGTAATAAGGATGACAATGAATCTTACCTTATAGTTCACGAAGAAACATTAACAGACACAGGAAATGGGCTATACACTATACGCACACTTGTGCTGGGAGATTGAAAGGAATAGTGTCCTTCCAACAAGTATCATTCTAATATAGGGTTTAGAATTATTACAAAGTTAATTCTTCAGTAAGATCAAGTGATCGAAATGCCTAGGTGGAGGCAGTTTCCGATCAGTAATATCAAGGTACAATTGATATTACAGCTTAATCTTAACTAAACCCTTCGGGTCGAACCCAATCGAGTCACTGATCCGAGACGATGAATTAATCTGAAAGGATTTAATGAGTTGATAGAGTTTTACGAATACAGACGTCGGATATCGAGCCTAGGGTGTCGAGGCCGAGCGTCGCAAAATCACAAGCAAGAAGTACGAACGTAGCCGTAGCACCACAATGATCTAACCATGTGGATGCTAGGAAAGTTCGAGCTAGCATGCACCTAGCATGGCTAAGCGCACCATCGCAGCCCATCGCACCACAAGCACAGCACCATCGTATGGCTAGGCCAGTGCGTGTGTGCGTGTGCTTGTGCCGTAGCCTATCGCATCATCACAGCAGCATGCCTGCGCACATGCGTGCCTTCGCATGGCACTGCATCGCAGCATGCATGGCTGGGTGCTAGGCACCATCGCAGGTCCCTCGCACAAGCACAGCACCATGGTAGGCCTTATGTGTGTGTGCGTATGCGTGGAAGGCATCGCAGCAACAAAAGCATGCGAGTGTGTACGAGGCTGGTGTGTTGTGCAAGGCTGGTGTGTAGTGCGAGGCAGGTGCGCATGGTGCGAGGCAGGTGCGTGTGCGAGAGGTGCAGCGGGGATGCATGTGGTGCGTGGGATGCTGGGACTAGCGCCAGCACGATGTGCTAGCTGCGCTAGGCATTAGCATAAAGCACCAGCACCGGCACAGCCGAACACCATCACGCACTGGCTAGTTGGGATGATGGGCAGCAAGGCAGTGCTAGCTGGCAGCCAGCCAGGCCTTCTTGACGATAAGCATATAAGATGTAGAATTAAGCTGTACGTGGTAATTTCAAACTTTGTTCTAAATGTATTTTGATTGGTTGTAAAGTAGTTGCTTAATTAATTAAGGATTATGGGCGAAGGATATGTTAAAACTATAAATATAGAGAGATGAAAGATAAATAGTTGATTTATCACATTGCATTTTACACAAGTAAATGAAGAGCCATTAAATATGCTTAGAGAAATAACAAACTGGACACAAATTTAGGAGCACTAACAAGTAGTGGGCTACACCACTATTCCTTAACAAATGTATCTAGATAAGAATATGCTAATTTGTTCATTGGACTAAGTAAACAACTATCTAGATACTACTACTAATAGGAACTAACTGTATTTACTTACTACTTTGAAGGACAAAATTTAACAGCTCCTATCCTAAACTATAGGAGCTACTTTGAATCAATCCAACAGGATATAATGTTAAAATTGTTGCTAGATGATTGTAGTTGCTTCTTTCCTATTTTATTTCAATTGATTTTATATTTATTTTTTATATTTCTTTGTTATCATTTCTTTGTTTTATCTGACTATCGTTTATTTTTTATCATTTCTTTGTTACCTGACTATATATTGGGCATATATTTTGAAATCTTAACGATTTATTTCCGTTGAAAAAATTGATGAAGCATTTAGAAATTCTCAATTTGGGAAGATGGTTGGATAAACTCTGTCTGATCCATATGACAAACCAAGGAGTCATCCTTTAGCTCTGTCCTAAAAAAAGTTTGCATTATGAAAATGGGAGCTTTTTAAGGCATGTTTCTCCCGTAAAGTTCTATGATACGCAGGCAAAGTTTCTTGTATATTTTCCGAACCATACAGGTTTCAATACACATCTAACTATTGCACCTTGATTACAATACTTCATGATTTTCTGTATAATAAACATGGTAGTCATACATACTTCTTAGTCAATAACAATTTTCCATATTACATTAACTCAGGTAATAGCTGTAACACCCTAGAAATTCCTTTTCTTTAAAATACTTGTTTTGCCCTTTTTAAAATACAAAATAGGAAAATCTAAGACATTATCGCCACCGTGAAAACGGCTAAGGCATTTATCAAAGACACACAGCGAAAGATTACATTTTAGAAACCATTTAAAACAAGTCAACTTTTAAAAAGTCAAACGAAAACCAAGCTAAGTCAAACAAAGTTAACCAACAACTTGGAACCATCGTAGGCCCTTAAAACCAAATAAATGTTAAAACCTCTGCGTTAGTCTCATGAGTATAATAAAATAAATAATATTCAAAGTACCTAAACACATCATATTCTTATAAGAAACTAAGCATAATTCGCTCTTCACTCATCTCCATCATGAAAATTCTTCATCACCTAAAAAACTCATCTCTACTTGTCCCCACTACTCGCCATTGGAAATGGGTCGTCGTAGGGCCAAGGTAAAGACAAGGCCAAACAAACATACAAACACACAATCAGCAACGTCGAGTACATAAGCGTAATAAAACACACTAACATGCTTTCATCCTATCAACACACAACTTACCGTGTTACACCTGTAAACAAGCATTCAAGACACTCACACTTAACTAGACAAATGCTAATGTTCATTTACATTTTGATTACCATCAAAAGAGTTTCCAACCAACTACCTGCCTCAATAAATTGAGGTAAACTACACCGGGAGCTAACCAGGTAAGCAAATGTCATATGAAATGACACTACAAGAAAACTTGTTTTTAGCAACAAGTTTTAGCAACAACTATATTATTTTCGTTGCGAAAAATACAAGTTGTTGCCAAATCCATTGTTGTTGCTAAATAATAGTTGCCATAAAAAAAAAATAAACTTCCCCACCCCTTAAAATAATTTTCCAGTAAAACCCAATTTTTTGCAACAAACAATTTAGTTGTTAAAATTAAATAAATAATTCGTAACTGTATATATTGTTGCAAAAAATATTTAAATATACAGATACAATAAAGTCGTTACAAAAACCCTTATACTAATAATTTTTTTTTCACTTCCCTCCCAAATCAGAACCCCAAATCCCCAATCCCTCACAATCCCCATTTCCCTCCCTCGCATTTTCAGAAACACATACCCCATTCCCTCACAAACCCGATTCCCTCAATAACCCTATTCCCGCACACTGGAGCTTCTGCCGCCTTCAGCACACCGGTGCTACCGCCTTCTGCACATACGCCTTTCAAATAACCCACGACAGGTTGTTTGTTTTTTTTTTTTTTCCTTTTTGTTTCTTTGAATTTCTTGTTCTTGTTTCTTGTTGCTTTCAATTTATGGGTTGTTCTTTGAATTTCTTGAGCTTTGTTGTAATAATCAGATTAATGTATGCGTATTTCGTCAGTTTGAAATGTTGGGTTGTGCAAAATTTAACCCTCTTGGCAGTGAAGGAACAATAATTCGTGTTTTTCTTGGGCTTTGTTCTAATTATCAGATTTATGTATGTGTATTTCATGATTTCGAAATGTTGGGTTGTATTTCATGACATAGATTAACCTTTTTCTTTGCCACTGAGGATTTACAATTAGATCTTGAGGGCTTGATTACTTGCGTGTTTTAGGGGTTTTTGTTTGTGTGTTTTTTTGGATTGGGAAATTACTTGCGGTTTTTTATTACTATTATTTTTTTAGTGCAATTCATGTGGAATTAGCTAGCAGTGGTTTTAGGGGGATAAAACGCCGTTTCTTGAATAAGGTGAGATTGCTTTTGATTTATATGGATAATTTATTAAAATTTAAGATTCTTCCAAAGTAATGCTAAGAAAAATTGATGGAGTTACTTAAAATTGAAGTTCTAGATGATAAGATTAAAGCAAAAGTAAGTTTATGGCCTATGATTTCACGGTGTAAGTGAGCCAAGTATGCAAGGCACACATGGCTCAAGCATGACCCTAAAGGAAGATAAGCACAAAGAGGAAGCCAACCAAGACACACAAACAGTCCAAGACTACACAGACAGCAGCACAGAAGGCAACCAAGACTGTCAGCCACCACTTGCTGACCAGCATACCTTGCAGCTCTTTCACAGAGCCAACTTGAGCATCCCAGGAGACACTAAGGGTAGTTTGGGAATCTCTATACATGGGCCTTGCTTTCATGGTCCAAGGAACCTCCTAACTATCATGGGAAGACTCCAAGAAACAGTACAGAAGGTTGGATGTTCAGAAGATTTGCTGCCAGATCAGACGCAGGTCCCTGCTGACCAGCATACCTTGCAGACATCTTCCAGAGCAAACCTGTGCCTCTTTGGGAACACAAAGAGTAGTTTTGGAATCTCTCTACTTGAACCTTGCTGTCATGAACCAAGGGACTTCCTAAATACCGCAGAAAGACTCCAAGAATCAGTGTGGACGGTAGGGTGGTCAGAAGATATTCTGTCAGACCAAACATAACCTGATTTTCTGTTTTAAAACGTGCACATGTTTGTCACGTGATACTTTTTAGCCGTTATTATTGTTTGGCTGCATAAAAATTAGTCTTACCTATTTTTAGAAGGTCTCATAGCTCTATAAATAAGAGGCCTAATCTCTTGTAAACGCAGATTTCAGATTTTTCAAAATAAAACAACATTTTTGTTTTTCTTTCAAACTTTGTTTGTTTGAGCCTCTAAGTGTTAGTCATACACTCATTCCTTTGAGTTGTTAGTCACACAACATCAAATTCTATCCTGCATTCCACAAGATAGTCAATCCTTGGGTTACATTATCTATTACACGAAGGTGGTGAGTGAAGCCATTGGAGGGTAATCAGTCAGCCGAAAAATCAAGATTTTGTTTCTTGAAGCTTATTTTTGTGTTGAGGAAGGGCAGTAGGAGACTCACAAACACTCAACTCAGACAGAGGATTGAAGAGTTTCTGAAATTTCTAGAATTTCAAGATTGGTGAGATTTTTCCAATTTTCGTTGATTACAGCCTTACGTAATCATAGTGTGAGTCTTTGGTGTATTTTTTGTTAAAAGAAAGATTGGTTTTAAAGAGATTAAACAACGTGTGTATTGCAAAATTGGGCATAGAGCAGATTTCTGTAATTGCTGTCAGAAATCAGTTTCTGTATTCTGTATGGCTGCTCTTTGTGCATTGCTGATTTCTTTGTTGTTTTTGTTAAATAATTACAGAAAATTTGTTTTACAGGGATTAAATACTTGGTTTTTTCTGTTGTGCAATACAGAACGTGTATATCAAGACCTTTTTTCAGAAAACCTTGTCTCATTCTGTTTTTCTTTGATTCTGTTTTGAAGTGTTGTGTGCATCAATTGTTGATTAAGTTGCTTTTGTTTCTGTTTTCTGTGACGATGGATGCTAGGATGAATAATGTAGAGGAAGCATTAAGACAGATCACACAGTCCTTAGCCAATGAAGGCTTGATGAACAATGACAGACCCAATAACCAACACAATCCCAACCTCACACCAGGAAACCATGAGGATAGGACAATTAGGATAGATATTTATGTAAGTAAACAACTCAACATTGAGCCGATGTATATGTAAAACTAACGTGCATAGATACATCCATTTGTCTAAACAAAAATTTTTTTGATGTATCTTCACGTCAATGATGCCATTTAGGAATTACCAATAATAGCAAGAACTTGATTGGCATCAACTTTTGTAATCATCATACAGGTCATAAGTGAGAGGAACTCTAAAAATCGGAATTCTGACAAGAGAACTAAGCATACGACTGGAAATTTATCATTTCCTGAATCAGAAGATGTATTGGTAAGACAAACCTATTTTATTATATTGTGTTTTAGTTACAATGGCATTAGCTCGTTGGCATTTTAGTCCAATTAGAAGTATTGCTGCTTATGTTGGATTTTTTTGTCATGGGTTCTGGTCTTTGGCATATGCTTCACGCTATGTTTGAGTTGGAATTGTGATGGTTTGATTGTGAATTTGATGCTAAATTCTAAATGCTTTCCCTATACACGTAATGCTTTTGTTAGTGAATATCATGCTAAATGCTTTGTTTATTATGTCTCAACAAAAAGTGTAGGGATGGTTTGATTGTGAATATCATGCTAATGCTTTCTCTATAAAGTACTCAATATTGGGGCTCATTTGATTCTTAATTACTAACAAAATTATTTGGTGTAGGCAAACATATCTTCGTTGGAAATTTTTTGTAGTCAATGACAATGTTGGTGATAGTTACAAGCATTTTTGATGCGCGATGTTTTGGGTTATGAAGTAGCTATATGTGCACTTGTAAATTTTTGGACTTTTTCAAAGTGCCTTTCACTTGTAAATTTTTGAATGAAAACTTGTATATGGTAGGAGAATTATTTTGGAAAATTGGTTATCCGTTACATGTATATGAATTACGTATATTTTTGACACACGATAATATTTGGGACGTGTGATATTTTGAGATACGAATTAATATATAATGATAATCGGTGATATTAGTTTAGTTGGTTATAAATTATTTATTATTTTTATATTCTAGTTTATATATAGATTGTAGGTTGTTTCGGAAGATAACAAAGTCGTTGCGAAAAATGTGTATGTTTTTTGCAACGGTAATAGTTGTTGCTAAAAACATTAATAACAAATTTTACTTAATTGTTTTCCCTACAGTAAAGTTGTTGCAAAAAATTCACTATCATGTATTGCAACAACTTGAATTGTTGTGAAAAACAGATATTTAACAACGAAAACAGTTGTAGCTAAAAATACAGAAAATTTGGCAACGAGCTTTTTTGTTGCTAAAAACTTTGGAAGGAATTGCAACGATACTTATTTTGCAACAATAGAACTCGTTGCAAAAAACAGATACCTTTTGCAACCAGCATAGTCGTTGCTAAAAGCTTTAGCTACGGCTGTACCCGCAACAATGAAATTTGTTGCAAAAATCATTTTTAGCAACGAAATCAGGTTTTTAGCAACAACTTTTTTTGTTGCTAAAAATAACTTGTAGTGACGTGCGTATAATAAATAATAAAAAGGAAAATATAGCGTCCTGTACACCCAGTAGAAGTCATGGTTAAATATAAAACCCCATAACTCCCCCCATATGTTCATACTCAAGGTATATACATTCCAAGAGTTTTGGTGCGTAATCTCTTTCAAATACAACACAACAAAACATTACAATTCATTCAAGCAATCAAACAACCCAATTTAATTCTTGAATATTTAGTGACCACTTAAATTAAGTGTGGAATCCTTTTTTATTTACCTCGATGTTAATTAACACCTTAAGTGCATAAAGGCACTGCAAATCCTATCCTTCGATGTTAAGAACTCCTTAAGTGCACATAGGCACCGCAATATAATTTTTTCCTGTGTACTAAGACACTTTAATAGCTCTTTCCTCATGCTTATAGCATCAATAAATATTACGTGAACCATCATAAAATTCCCTTTTTATGTTCCAAACCAAATTAAGCATTTAGTTTAATTAAACATACTCTCTAACATGCCAATAATAAAAGTGTGGTTCATATCCGACATGCCAATAGATATTTCACACATCACAAATCATTCACCAACATCAATCCAATTAACAAATTCCATCCAACACATATCATGATACTACTTGGAATTAATTAAACAAATCCTAGCATGCTTCTATACACTTAAACATTTCCAAGTACGCGAACGTACCTTGAATATGATCTCAAAATCGCCACGACTAAATAAAATCACGCACTTAGAAGTCTCCTACAAACCAAAATTATAAAGAAGTATTAATACCTCTTTCACACAAATTTCCAGCAATATATACACACTTTGAATCACGATAAACCCTCTAAAATAATCTGAAATTTTATTGAAAACCCTTATTTTTATTCCCAATTAATGGGTAATTAAAAATCCTTTTCAAGAAACCTAATTATAACCTTTATATAAAAATTCCAGCTTTATTGAACCACGAAAAAATTGTTGTAATTATGTTTAAACACATTAATTTCAATAGTTTAAATTACCCACAATCCAACTCCATCAATACTCATTAATTTAGAAAACTAGGTTTACAATTTGGGGCTCTTTAACTAAAAACTAAATCTGAAAATTTATAAATGAAACACTCATTATTAAACATCCTAAAATCATCACAAAACCCAAAAACAATAATTAGATTTAAGGTAGATTTAATTAAAACAAAAAGAATAATATTAATTTTTTTTAAAAGAACTACCACTGGCGCACGCAACCACTTAGGCTGTTATCGTCGCGCCTCCTGGTGGCTGCTACCGCCGGCGAAGGTTGGTGGTGGTGGTCGGCCGATGTGCGGTTGTGTGGTGATTAAAACATTAAAATAATTAAAATTATGGGGAAGGGAAAATTAAGGAGAAAAGAAAATAAGAGGAGAAAGAGAGAGTTTACTATTAGGTGCACTTCACCTTACGCTTATGATGGGTATTTATATCCCCTCTAAAAATCCCTCCTACTTAAAATTCTTTTACTACCCTTAATAATCTCTTTCCTGCTCAAACTTATATTTTGACTTTCCTTAATACATTGACTTTAAAAATTATCTTTCGATAAAATAATATGCCCCAATATTTTCAAATAATGAAATACTAATATTTTCAATATTTTTAAATAATTAAAAATATACTTTTAATTAAAATCATTCTTTTTAAGTTAATGAAAACCCTAAATAATTCATTTCGAATTATTTAAGTATTTTAAGAAATACTTATTTAAATTAAAATTTGTATAAAAATACGGGGTATTACAATAGCTGTTATGCACTATACATCTAGTTGGGTTTATTTTAAAGTAAAAAATTTACAGTAAAATATATTTAAAATATCATTTTTCTTTCTTAAATACCATTCAAGTATTTAAAATACCAATTATGGGAGAGAAGACACTCACAATCACAAGAAATTATGGTAGAGAAGTTAGGAGAAAATGAATGTAAGGAAGAAAGTGGGGGATGATGCTAGGCAAGGGTCAGAAGACTAGCACTTAGAGATTATTATATAAAGTAAGAGATTATATTATGAAATATGCAAAGCCATCAGAGAGCAGTGGTAGAGTGAGTGTGGGCAAAGGCACAGAGGTTAGATGGGAACCAACTTTATGAAATTTGTAAAACGATTGAACACCAAGTGAGAAGTTCTAAAGTTGGCAAGGAGATTGGTAAGGGAAGGGAATGCAATGTAGAGAGAGTGGACTTGATGCAAAAAGAGAAAGAAGAGATTATATTAGTGTATAAGACGAATATATAAGCAATTACTTTAAAATTCACATTCATCTTGATAAAAGAAAAATGAGAAGGAAAGAGGGAAGGGGAAATAGGAGAACAAATTAGACGAGATTTTACCATAAATTTTGAAGAATAAAGGAGAGAAGAATCGAAGAAACGAGTGAGGGAAAGATGATTCAAGGAAGAGACTAGCAACTAAGAGATGGAGAGTATTTTAAAGACCATTCTTAGTTAGTAATTGAGTTTGGGATAAAAAGAAAAGCCTTTTTCAAATTTATATTCCATATTAGGAGTGAGAGAGGTAGAAGGGGTCTAAGGACTAGACTTATTAATATTTAGACCATAATACTCTAAATTAGTTAGATCATAAAAGACAAGTTAAAGGAAGAGAGAGGGGATATAAGAGGGGTTAGGGGAATGTGAGAGAGAGAGAGAGAGAGAAAAAGATAGGAAAATGTATGTTTACCTCTCTGATATGCATGTCACTCTCGCTGAACATCCCCTTAAATTTACACTGACAATTATGAGGCTGGAAAAATCCCTAAAGTTCATTTTTCTCTAATTTTGGTGGTCATTCATGAATTTTACTCAAAATAAATATTATACAAAAATATTTGACTTAGCTAATATATAGTGAAATTAAATAAAATATTGAAAACATACAGTATGTTTGATGTTTTTTTAACTAACTTAGTTGTGTTAACTACTTTGTTATACACTGAGCTCATTATTATAATACATACTAAAGAAATTACAACAATGAAAACTCTCTTTCTCTCTCTATCTCTCTCTCTCGGTTAAGAAAATTCTTGGAATTTATCGTTTATCGGATAAAATACAACTAAGATGTTGATTATTAGTTGATTTTTTAGCTTGGAATACTGGACATTTTTAGAGATTTAATTAGAAGGCTCGCTAAATTACTAAATTTAGTGGTGTTGATAGTACGTTCAACAAAACAAATTAAAATTTGTGCACCTTGCTTTACTTCCCTATTATAATACAAGGGTCTCTTCTTGCTTTTGATCTTCATTCTTCGATCTTTGCTTATAGGGTTTTTTTTTCTAACTTTAATTTTTCATCGGAAATGATATTTTTTACCGTTTTTCCTTCTTAAGAGGTTCTTTTTTATGCTGGGTGTGTGTTTAAAAATATTTTCTTCTTAATTTAATTCATTTGGTTGTAGAGTATTGCCAATCCAATACCTCTATTAAGGAATGGTCTCAATGTGCAACATATCCTCAAGCACACCATGAAATTGGCTAAGAAGGCTAGCCATTTAGATCTAATTGAGTTGATGCAAGTCACTTCCATGAGATAATGCCTTAAAATATCACATCAAAGAGTTTGAGATGACCTTTATTGATAAGCTTACACTTTGTTCAATTGAAGCAAAAAGACACATTAATCAAAGCACAATTTTTATATATCAAACACATTGATCGAGCAAAGACACTCATTCCTTTTTCTTGGATGTAAGAGTTTGTTTTTTAAGTATGATGTTTATTGTAAGAATTTGGAAGCTTTGAGCCTTCAAAAGTCCAATACGGTATATGAATGTATACAAGATGAAAATATACGTCTTTATCTAAAGAAGTTAAGGAAAGCATATTTATGTAAATTGTAATTACAATACTATATAGGTACATCAAATATGTTAAAAAATAGTGAGACAAATGAAATTACATTGTTTTATGGCGTTATCCAAAAGCTCGTGTTATTATGAAATAAGTGACATGCCTTAGTCTCTTATGAGTATTAAACATTACTAATAAATTTCTTAATCTTTGAACTCCCTACGATTCTACATGTTTTTCCCAATTAAATATCGCTAATCAATAATGATGATAGATATACTTGGTGAATATTAAATCAACAACAAAAACAATTTATAATTAATTACATCTAATTAAGCTAATAATAATTACATTAACAAAAATAACATTGGATTATCGCGCGATAGAACTACTAGTATTATTAAAACACAATGGGACAGCATGTTGTCGCCGCTTCACCACTCTCTCGATATGATTTGGCACCATATCAACGCTATGTGTGACTCTTACGTGTCATCATTCTAAAACTCTTTATATGTGTAGCTTTCGTACCTAATTTTTCGATAGAATTATCTTCTAAGTAATTGCACAATAAACTACAATTTAATTTGTAAGAAATTAATCACATATATACTAATAATTGTTGATTCCTTGGATGCTAATTTTCTTGATTCAATACAAGTCAAACAATTAAACAGAGTAATATTTACAAGTATACAATTACATTATCTCTCATTCTATTCCCACAATTTTTTTTCCATTCTTTAATTTTTTTTAATAAATGTAAGGTAATGTTTCAAAATGTTATTTAAATTTACGGTAACTTTTTTATTTTGTATTTAAATAGAATCTTTGGCATTGCCCGGGCCACAAAATAGTTTAGTACACTAAAAATGATTTTAAATATATAGTACATAAGAAAAATTAAATAATCATATTTTTGTGATTTATTTAATCTTTTTTTAAATAATTATAAACAATGAGTTAAACCTATATGAATATACAAAAATCAAGTTCATTTTTAATGTACTAAATTTTAATTTTTTTTTTGCTTTTCAAATTTTTCGGTGTTAATTTTTTTTATACTAGATATTCATTTTAATTTATTGTGTTGATATATTTTTATCAAATGTTCATTTTATTAGGTATGATCTGGTTGTTCAATGATTGTATCATAATGTTCATTTTAATTACACTAAATTTTTCAGTCTCTATTACGTGTTCACTGTTTATTATTAAATGTTCGTTTTTGTATGTATTAATTTTTTATTACTAGATGATCATTTTTTCGTGTTCATAACTTTTTCTTACTAAATGGTCATTATTAGGCCATGGTCCAACAATTCTATCATTCCCTTCGTATTTAATTACTTTCTCCAATTTTTTATGTACCCTTATTTCATTACTTGCTCTATTTTCTTTTTTTCAAAACTCTTAACAGTATTTACTAATTCCCTCACCACTATTGGTCCCATCATACCATATTTTAATATTTTTAATATTCTTTCTCCTCCCTACAAATACTGGCTTTTTGCTTTTTTAGATTTTTTTTTTAATTCTTCAACTAACAGCAGTTCCATCATATTTTATTACTTTTTACTATTTCACCTAAAACTTCTCGCATAGAGAAATGGAGCAAGTAATAAAATTTAGAGGAAGTATATGTTTATCATATTTATATTTAGGAAATTTTGATTTTTAACGTCACAAAAAGACCAAAAATGTTTTTAACACTACAAAAAAAATATATTTTTATTTTTACAACTGATATGTTCACTTTATATAGAGATTTACCCTCGTCCCTTGTCATATTTAGGAGTATTATTGGCTCTCTAGAGCCACTTTTATTACTAATATCGTTTTCTAGTGTTTTCGTAGTTGTGGTATTGTTTTATAGGAAATTGCGGATTTGGAGCATTTTCCCGGACTTATTTGAGCCACTACGAGCATTGGAGTAGGAACGCATTATTATGACCACATTCCGAAGCCCAAGGCCGTGTTGGAACAATCAAATCGGTGATTAAGGGCTCGGTGAAGAAGAAGAGTTCGAGGCAATGGACCATGTTTCAAGACCTAAGAGGAATTCGGATTGGGCTAAGAAAATAGCCTAATTGAGAAGTCCATGCTTGCCTGAGAGCTCGCCCGACCAGGTAAGCCCTCGTCCTGAGGCACACTCAGCCGAGCGAGGCATATAGAAGAAGTGGCCCTTGCCCTATCTCGTCTAAGAGAACGCAAGTTCTTTAGGACAGTTTCGCATTTCTGTTTGTTTTGTTCTGTGTTTATGCCCTAGAGTTCTAGATCAGGTTACATTCCGTTTGATCCTAAAATCGAACGTTCTTTTCATAGACAGAAGAACCTTTCTAGACAGGTACTAGCTACTCCCAAGGATAATACACCTTTGGAACCCTCATCTGACTCTAGTGACACAGAAGTTTCTTCAACACCAGAATCAGTGATGGCTCAACCACATTGCAAGCTGAGCGATTATTCGCAGTCGTCCCTGGCAAATTTTGCACACCTTGCTCCTACACCAAATCTCGAGGGAGCACAATTCGAGATTAAACCCCAGTTTATTACTATGATCGAAAGGACGCAATTCAGCGGAGCTAAGGGGGAAGATCCAAATCTTGACATCTTAGATTTTTGCCAATATTGCAACACTACCAAACAAGCTGGGGTCACAAAGGACCAAATTAGGGAGATTCTTTTTCCCTTCTTTTTATGTGGTAAAGCTAAATTGTGCTACAATGGATTGAACAGAGCTGCACTTGGTATTACTAAATGGGAACACTTGTTTGAATTTTTATAATAAATACTACCCTGTAGAGAGGACAACTTTGTTAAGGAGTTCGATCCAAAATTTTTCCCAAGAAGTAGATGAATCTTTATACGAAGCTTGGGAGAGATTTAAGGATTGCAGCGAGAATGCCCCTATCATGGGCCAGCACAATGGCAGATAATGCAAGCGTTCTACAACGGGCTTGGATATAATTCAAGAATGATTTTGGACTCTGCAGCTAACAGAAGGTTTATGAATTTGGATGTGAATATAGCAAGCAATGTTGTTGAAGAGATGGCTATTCATAATTCCCAATATGGGAATCCCAGAGGATTTGCAAATAAGGGAAAACACCAAGTCGATTCTATATCCTTTTTGTAAGCACAATTAAATGCTATTAGCTAGATACTAGACAATATTAATAATTCTAATTTATCTTCCGTTGTTAATGTTTCTGCTATTGGTACTAACTTTACAATAATTTGTGAAAATTGTTGTCTTTTAGGTCATTGGGCGCAGGAATGTATCAGTTCGCTTGAGAAGATTAATGCTCTTTAGACTTATAAGCAAACTAGTCCATACACTAATGCCTACAATGCAGGGTTGAAGAATAACAAAAGTATGTCGTACAATGGTAAGAATGTGCTTAAACCCCCACCATAGGTACAACAACCACAGCACAGGTACTACCAACCTCCACATCAGAGACCACAACAAGCTGTTACTCCTTCTGACTCTGGCTTATCAGAAATCAAAACAATGTTAGTTAATATGTAAAAACAGATGCAAATAAGAAATGCGAAAACTGACCCGATCCTAGCACATAATAAGATCATGGATAATCAAATTACGCAATTTTCCTCTTCTCTACAAACTTGCCAGCAGGGAGCCCTACCATCGCGGCCAGTGCAACCTACAGATCACGTGAATGCAATTACTCTGAGAAGTGGTTCAAAATACGATGGGACTTCTTTGCCCAAAGATCATGAACCTATCATTACAAAAATTGCTAACCCCGATTTCATTAGACCGAATATTGTTGTTACTAGCCCTGCAGGTCCCTACAGTAAAACTAACATTTATGATGACACATTGCAGGGTACAAATCGAAATTAAGAAAGTTACAACTCAAGGCAAGGGTGGAGATGTGTGAAACCAATTATCAAACTTCCATTCCCAAATAAACATCTTAAGAGTAAGTTAGATAAGCAGTTTAGTAAGTTTCTGGAGGTTGTCAAGATTTTGCAGGTAACACTTACTTTCACAAAATTAATTACTCAATTCCTGCATATTCTAAATTATGAAAGAAATCTTGACCAAAAAGAGATCTATTAGTGAGGTAGAGACAGTTGATTTTACTGAAGAATGTAGTGCTATATTACAGAATAAATCTCCACCTAAACTAAAAAATCCGAGTAGCTTTTCTATTCCTTGTCACATTGGTAATCTGATTATTAATAAAGCTACCAATATTACTCTACAAATGGCCGATCGTTCCGTTAAATACCCTTTAGGTGTTTTAGAGGATGTTCCTGTTAGGGTAGGTAAATTTTATATGCCTGTTGACTTTGTTATTCTTGATATGAAGGAAGATTTGCAAATTTCGATTATTTTGGGTACACCATTCCTTCATACTGCAGGGGCAATAATAGATGTGAAAAGTGACAAACTTACATTATGTGTAGGGGATGACAATATTACTTTTAAATTAAATAATTTCCCTAAAAGCCCCATGTTAGAGGAAAAGTGCTTTAGTATTGGTGTGGTTGATGTAAATAATATTTCTAATAAGCCCCAAGCTCTCGTTAGAGACCCCTTGGAGCCTGTGTCTCTTGTTGCATCTTCCACAGGAAAAACTGTGTAGGGCTTGGGTTTGAAGATGAACAGATGGAGAAAAATGAGCAAGTTGCAAAAATCAAGCCCGAAGTGAAAATCCCACCCGATCGGGCGGCATTTTCCCAATCAAATAAAAATATGAAGAAATTGAAGACCAAGAAATGACATGATAAGATGATCCTTTCGAGAGAATTCAAAGAGGGTGATAAGGTGAATGGCTAAAGAATGAAATTATACCATGAAGGAGATTTGAGTGGTGTAGTTGAGTTACTTCACCTAAACGATTCCATCTCATTTTGATCGACATATGGTAAGAGGGTTGTGCGGGACCTAGATAAAAAAGCGTTTTGCGGGAGGCAACCCGTATTTTTCTTGCTTTTTAGTATAATTTTTCCCTTATTTTTGTTTTTCTTGAGAAGAAGAGAGAGGGAACTTAATGTGTTTTAGAGTATTTTGTACAAGTTGGAGAAAAAGAGTTAGCCAAATTTTGAAGAAAAGCAGAAAAGAAAATTGGAATCATAGTGCTGTAGCAAGTCGGACCGAGCGCGAGAGGAACTCTGTTTACGAGCAAAATTCAACCAACCAGGCGAGAAGCTGCCCGACCAGGTTAGAGAATAAAAACGAAAAAGTGTCAAAATTCACCCGACTGGGCGAGAACCCGCCTGACTAGGGTCGAGCCTAGTGATTTTAATTTCGCTGGACCCAAAATTAAAAAATTTTACATACTTTTACTCCTCTCTTCATACTCTACATTATTATACCAATTTGGTTACGTTTTGAACATAATTTTTTTGAAGACCCACATACAACATGACGACAAAGAGGGCAAGTCAAAGTGGACGCGGTTCGGACTCAAGTGGGCCGATTGACCCGACTCTACAACTACCTTAATGGCCAATGATCAAGGCTTCTATTGGTTAAGGTTATCTGGTCAAACCACAGAGTCGAGGAAGCTTGCTGCTTGGGAAAAGGACACATACATGAGAGAGCGATACATTAACCTTTTTCGTAAGATCTAGTTTCGGGACGAAACTATCTTAAGGTAGGAAGAGTTGTAACAGACTCGAAATTCCAAATCTTAATAATTTATGATTCATTCTTAATTCATTTAATTTAATTTCTAATTCTTGATTATTAAACTCCAACTTTATCTAATCCTTAAAATTTTATATTTCAACTATTCATATTTTTATTTCTTGATTAAATTTCATGTTTAATTCCCGATTCGATTTTCAAGTTCTTAACTTATTTAATTCCTTTGAATTCCCGATACTTGTCCGATTTCTTAAACTAATCTGAATATGAAACTTTAAATTTTTTTTATGATTTTTGAATATGATTCTTTTTATGAGCCCAAAAGTTTTGATTATTACTTTAATTATATTACGAAATTTCAAAATCGTTAATTAGTTTACAGTTTACTAAAACTTTAAATTTAAAATTCTTATTTCTTAAATAATTTCGTTAACAACTATTTTGATGACTTTAACACTTTTATTAAACTATTCTAAATTATTATATTTTTAATAATAAATTTAAATAAGTTTTTAAGCTAGTTTAATACCAAAACTAATTTTTAAATACTTAAACTTATTTGGTCAAAACCTACCATAATATTTTAAAATAGTATACTTACTATATGGACTTAGATTTGGAGCATGCTTTTTTTTTTTTTTTTTTTTTTTTTTTTATGTTTCATCCAAATTCTTTAAGATTTTTCCCTTAAATACCTTCCATATATACTAGCTTTTACCTAAGGGTTCTACATTGGAAATTTGAAGTAAAACTCATCCATTTCCCACTCTTCTACGTATACATCTACAATTTCATGGCCCATAATTTTTCTTCCATTTTCCTCCTAAATTCACTTTATAATTTCAAGTACTAAATTCCCAATTTTTTTTTATATAGTTAATGAAATTCAAGAAGAAGGAGTATAAATAATTATTTTCCTAGCATTTTTGGGTTGGATAATTATTTTTGGTACCTAGAAGATCATCATTTTAGAGTTGGATAATTATTTTGGGAGCTTAGAATAACATCACGTTTGGAGCATGTAACTTGGAGTATTTAATTAGCTTGGAGGATCATATTTGCTTATTAGTACTTAGTACTACTACTCCTTGGTGTTAGTATGGTATAACTTCTTACCCTACTCTTTATGTGGAATTTTTACATTATATGCAAAGTATCAAATATGATGAGTATCTTTAAGTGAGATGTTAGTTTAATGAATTTATATTTAAGATTATTTAAGTATGTTTATGCTAAAAGTATTTTTAGTATTTTAATTAGTAATATTTGAACATGTTTAGAAAGTTGGTGAAAAATATCATATTCTAGTCATCATCATCATCATCATCCGACCCAGTATATCCCGCACATAGAAAAAACTATGGATAGGGTCTGGGGAGGGAAAGACGGTGGCAACTCATACCCATAGAGGAGAGCGCGGCCAAAGGAGTCCCTCGGCTTGAGGAAGATACGATGACGTAGGTACAAGGGGAAAAAAACTAATAAACTAATAAACTAACAAAAGGGGATAAACAAATAATAAAACTAATAAACTAATAACGAAGTGAAAGGAGCAGGATGGCAAAAGTCAACGAGGACATCAATAATCTAAAACCTGGATATGACGCCTCCAGCTACCCCTATCCCTTGTCAGGCCTTCGGAGAGGTTGTGCTCTCGCAAGTCAAGTTTTATCTGCTTATCCCAAATTCTCCTGGGTCTTCCTTGGCTACTCTTACCCTCCACTATAATGCTTTCTACTCTCCTCACAGGGGCGGCGAGAGTCTTTCTCTGCACATGTCCAAACCATCTTAATCTATTTTCGCAAATTTTTCCAGAAATAGGGGGCTACTCCTAGTTTGTCTTTAAACTCTTGGTTCCTAATTCAGTCCATCAACGTGTGCCCACACATCCACCTTAGCATACGCATTTATATAACTTCCATCTTGTGTTCAAAAATCTTCTTAACAGGCCAGCATTCGGTCCCATGTAGAAGAGCAGGCCTAATAGTCGTCCGGTAGAATTTTCCTTTTAGCCTGCTTGGGTATTTCCTATCACATAGCACCGCGGTGGCTGCACGCCACTTGATCCAACCCACTTGTATGCAATGGTTTACATCTCCGTCAATCTCTCCATCCCTTTGAATGATCGATCCCAAATATTTGTACTTGGTCATACATTTAACAACTGCTTCTGCAATGGGAACCTCTGGTTCACCTACTGGTGCTATCCCACTAAAGTCACATCGCAGATACTCCGTCTTTGTACGACTAATGCGCAACTCTTTACCTTCTAAAGCTTCCCTCTACTCATCCAATTTATTACTAACCTCCTCTCTAGTTTCTGTTAACAGCACTATGTCGTCCACGAAAAGCATGCACCACGGTACTATCTCCCAAATAGATTGTGAAATCTCTTCCATAATGATTAATGACAGTAAAAATAAACGGGCTTAGAGCCCATCTCTGATGTAGCCCAACTTTAACCGGGAAAGGCTTTGTTATCCCCACCCATGTTTGGATGTTAGTTGACACTCTGTCGTACATATCCCGTATAGCCTCAATGTACATTGGGGAAATAACTTTAGCTTTCAGGCTATCCCAGATGACACTTCATGGTATGCTATCATACGCTTTCTCCAAGTCAATAAACACCATATGTAAATCCTTCTTTCGGTCCCTATATTTCTCCATCATTCTCCTCAAAACATGAATTGCCTCCATTGTTGACCTTCCTGGCATAAAACCTAATTCGTTCTCTCTAATCACCGTTTCCTATCTAATTCTCCTCTCTATCACCCTTTCCCACAACTCATTGCAGAGAGCATCTCCCATTTGGGTGGCACATTGCTCTATAAACCCAAAAACAAGCGACAAAGACTAATTAACCTAAAAAGGGCTAACTCATAGTCGTTTGATCTGAACAGCCTAAAAGGGAACCTAAATGGTATGAACAAAACTACATGTCTCATGACACTAGCCGGTATTCGGCCATTATTCTCACTTAGGTTAAGAAAACCATGATAACTAAAAGCTGCCACTTGTAATATAACAAGCGGCCACTATCTTGGTTGGATATCCCATTTAACTCCTGTTATAGCCAAGGTATAATACAAACGACCAATTTCCAAATAATAAAATAAGCTAAGTCAAAAAAAACATAGCAGCTAAGCATTGTTCGTCTTAGAACTATCTAATAATATTGAACACTTATCCATCTGTGCAATGGCCGACTTTTTCCGCCTGGTTTGGGGCAATCAACTTAGTGATTGATTAACTTGAAACTCGGTCATACTCTTTAAAGTATCAAAAATTTCCAAGTCAATCAATTTACCTTTGAAAACCAGGCGCACAGCCGCCTAGGGGAAATAGCCGGTATAGTAAAAAATTGAAAATCTTCATAAAAAAAAGCAAGTTATACTTAGCTAAAATCTATGAGATGCAAAAATTCAAAGGAAGTGCAAATTGGCAAAACCGGCCTAATGGCCGAATGGTTCTTAAACTTAGTGTGCCTCATGGTCGAAAAAAAATAGTTAACCGGCACAACCAGTAAGAATTGTCAATTAATCAGACTCCTTCCTCTTTGGTCTTTTCTATAGAAGAGGTGGACCGAGCATTCGCAGCTTCTTCCTCTTTGGTCTTCTAGCTGATTGGTTTTCTAAGACCGTGCACTTGCAGCATAGACTGCATCCGACTAAGAAGGGAAAATATCAGTACCAGGCGACTCAAACAGTTGTGCAAAAAATAAAAAAATAAATAAAGTACCTCTGATAGGAGAGCATGAATGGAATCTAGATTGAGGGTGCCGACTCCACTAACAGACTCCCTGTCCTCGAGGGAGATGAGCCTCAGCATATTCTTGGCCAGCTGTTGAAGATCCGGCCTTTGGGGTACATCTGCACATTCAACCCTTTGTAAATAGATGTTGTAAATTCGGCCTACTAACCGGCTGCTTTCAGACGTACTGGTCGATTGATGATTGAATTTGAATCTATAAGGATAGGGCAAGGGATTAAAGCTTGTAATACCTTCAGCAGCCACCTCTCTTGGGGGCTGGTAAGTATCATTAATGACACATTTTAGAGCATTTTCCTCCCTTAGTTTTAGGTCTATTTCGGTGTTTATTGTTATATCTAGTACATTTAGTCTTGTTTTAGTTATCTTTGTCTTAGATTATGGTTTTAGGCCTAAGTTGTGAATAATATGCATTTTGCTCGACTTCTAGCAGATTTACGTGTTTCCCTATGTATTTTTTCACCCTTTTCTCTCTCGGTCTATTGGGGCTTTCTTTGATGCTTATAACCCGAGAGAAGGCAAGGAATTTTAATAGAAGAAGCTTGAAGCTAAGAAGCTTGAGGCAAGAAAGCTTGAAGTTCGTAAAAGGCCTTAAATCGAGTCTTATTCACTCCTTCAGCCATAACTTTTGATCTACAAATTGGATTGAGGCGATTTAAATTGCTTTAGAAACTAGACTTAGAGACCTTCCCAACAGTAGGTTTCACGCCCCAAGTAGCCTCCTAGACCAGAAGTTATGGCCGTTTGAATCTGCAACACATTGCTAGGCGACGCAGCCATCACGGGCGTGGCCCAAGCCACCGCGGCCAAGGCTAATGGTGCCGCGGGCGCGGCCCTCTTTTTTCCCAGCCTTTGGAAAATATGGAGATGCCTTGGAGACGGCTCGTAGAGGCTTTTCCAGGCCATGCCGCGGGCGCGGTAAAGATGAAAGGAATGATGTCCTTCCAACAAATGTATTATTCTGATAAAGGGTTCAGAATTATTATAGAGCTAATTCTTCAGTAAGGTCAAGTGATCGGAATGCATAGGTGGAGGCCACTTCTGATCAGTAATATGAAGGTATAATTAATATTACAGCTTAATCTTAACTAAACCCTTTGGGTCGAACCCAATCGATCAACCAATCCGAGACGACGAATTAATCCGAAGGATTTAATGAGCCTAGGGTACGAGCATAGCCGTAGCTAGGCTAGGCTGGCTCATCCCAAGCCCGGGCGCACCATGTGTGTGCTAGGCACACTGTGGTGTACTAGGCGTTGCATGATGCCTAGGCGCCATCGCAAGCCCTAGCATGATGCCTAGGCGCCATCGCGGCCCAAGCATCATGCTTAGGTGCCATCGCAGCCCTAGCACCACGCACAGCACATTCGCAGTGCTAGGCAGATGTGTGTGTGCGTGTGTATGTGCACCATCGCCCAGCAGCCTCGCAATGCAGCACCGAGCATTCGCATAGTTGTGTGCTTGCGTACGTGCCTTCGCATGGCCGCACCAAGAACATGAAGCTAACAAGTAGCATTAGCCTCGCTCAGTGCGTGAGCATATGAACCATCCCTTAGCCCCAAGCCCAGCATGCGTGGCTTGCTAGCAGCACGCATGTTAGGCCTATCGTGCGTGAGTGCACTGCCTGGGCTATGCGTATGCTAGCTTGGCTGTGCTTGCTATGCGAGAGGGCCTGTGCATGTGCATGCAACTAGGAGTGCGAAGGGCTATGAGTGTGATTGCTATGTGAGTGTGTGCGTGGAGGGGCTGGGCAGCAGCGCCCAGCGATAACACGCAACAGCAGCACGAGCACCGCCTAGCGCAACACGCACATGCTGGCTGGGGTGATGCGGCGATGCTGGCTGGCTGGGCTAGCTGGCAGTGCTTGGACTGTTAGCTGGGCTAGCTTTGCTAGCTGGCCAGTAAAGCAAGTAGCCAGCTCACCCCATTGCTTGAGGCGGTTTTAGGTGAGTGGGGACCAAAGGCTTGGAGCATGCCTTGGGGAGCAAGGCAATGGTCCCCCAAAAGGTTCATAATCCTCACCTAATTCTCTCTCTCTCCCCTTGACACTTGTTGCATTGTGATTGATTTAATTATAAAATTATATTGGAATTAAATTAGTTATCAAAATTATTCATTCTCCCACATTGGTTGGGAAATGAAGATCAAGGGTTCATTTCCCTATAAATACCAAAGTTTTGGGTATTTGGGAAAGAACAACCTTAAGTGGAATTAAAAGGCAACTCTTGATTTGAGTAAACCTTAATTCATAAAACTAATAGTTTTATTTGTCCGGGTCTCGACTAACCTTCGAAACATAGGACGCTCGGGTCGAGTTCGAGGTTATGATCCCGTTGGAGACCTCGTGTTGTCGAGGTTCAAGTAAGAGCTCATAGTTGAGCGAAGCACGCATCAAAGGTATAATCTTTTATTCTTTATTATGCTTTTAATTATGTTTTGCTTGTTAATTGCGTTTATTATGTGGGCGGGTCTTGGCGGGTTTCATTTCGTGTAGTGTGGGTCACTATGAAACCCAACAAAAGAAGGGAGTGGGTGCGCATAGAGGGTCTAAAAATCCGGATTTACTTCTTTCTCTTCTTGTAATATAAATGGAGGACTTCTTAGACTTCCTTAAGGAAGTTTTTTACATTTATCTCTCTTCTCTAATTAAGATTAGGTTTACATTAGGATTTTCTCTCTCTTGTTTAGGAGTAGTTGTAGAGAGAGAAAGTTTGGGTTTTGCTTTATTTCCTCCATTGTTGAACTTCAAGTTATTTCAATCCACGTTTTCAATTAGTAATCTACTACCCTTATATCTCTTATTTTTTTTGTTGCTTTCTATTTTGATTGTTTTCTTAGTTTATGGTTAGTTTTGTTGCTCTGTTTTGTTCATCCTTGTTAATGAATGATGTTTATATTTGTATTGTTAGTTGTTTATTCTAGCTTTGTCTCAATGGGTTCTCTTCCCTTCTCTAGGCTAGATTTCTAGATAGGTGAAGGAGGTAAAGAGCATGGATTAATGTTGACTAGATGATGATGAATGATTGATTACTATGTGTTGAATTGATGATTTGTGCTATTAATTGCTTGAGATTGTTGACTGCACTTTTAATTCCCTTATTTGAATTGTTGCCTATTTTGTATGCACGAGAGTGATTTAATATAGGTATTAGATCTCGATTATCTATTTGCTTGAACAATTGCATGAGAATGAATTGTTTAGGTGGAATTTTATATTCCTTAGCAAGTTAAGCTTGATTTCTATCATTATTTTGATATGTCAACCATGTTTGGAACCCCGGAACCCCTAGCGTTTGTTTTTATTGCATGAATTCCTTGTTAATTGTGTTTATTAGTTATTTTTCGTGTTTAATCCTCAAACGAATCTCGAAAATAAACCTCTTAGGTCTTGTATTCATGAATTCTATGATTGATAACCCACCACGATTAAAAAAATCAAAAAACGCACCAACCACCACATCCACCAAACGCAGCACTAGCCACCACATCCACCGAACACGGAACCAGTCACTACATCCACATCCACCACAGTAATAACCGAAAAAAAAAAAATAAAGATTCGAAAAACATACATTAGTAACCGAAATTGGCATTAAATGCTTGAATTTGGTTTAAATAGGCCAAATTTGACCATGAAAAGCCTAGATCTAGAATTTTCATGGTCGAATTTGACCAATAAAACCATTAGGGTTTGTGAGGAAGAGAAAACATCGCCGTCACACCTCCACACCACACCACCGGCTGGAAAACATTGCAAAAGGAAGATAAGTGAGGAAAGAGAAGGGGCGTGGAGGAAGAGAAGGCAGTAGAGGAGGGGCGTAGAGGAAGATCGAGGAGGAGAAGGAGAGATGAAGAGAAGGAAAGAGAAAGAGAAACAGTAGAAAGAGGAGGAAAGAGAAAGGGGAAAAGCAAAAATAAGAGGAAAGAATAGGAAAGAGAATCCAAAAAGAGGCGGAAGAAAGAGAAAAAGAAGAGGAGGAAAGAGAATCCGAGATTTTTTTAATTAAATATTACGACAGAATTTCCCTATTAAAGAGCTAAAGACTAATATCTTTAATTTTTTTTTTAATAAAAATCAATTTACACTATGGGCACGGCCTAGTTTTTAAAATGATAATTCACTTGTTTTCACATCAAAAGGAGTAAATTAAATAGGAATGATACAATGAACTTTGAAAAATAATACTTTGTACGAAGTATCAAAGTTTACCCAAGTTTACCCCATAACAAAATTTTCTGTTAAAGTGTGAGTTATCATCTTAGTTTCATCATTGTTGATGAGTTGATAATCTATCCAAATTTGATTCAGTAAGCTTCTCAAATCCGTCCAAGTCTTCTTTCCACCATCTACACATCCAGAAATAAATTACATATTTAATAAATGGATTACAACACTTAATTAAATAAAAAAGTGAGGTTAATGAGTTACACCAACGCACTTACCTTGTATAATTGATTCTGCAACCGCTAACACACGATAAGGCTTATCCTTGCTTATATAGATGCTATTCTTGTCCAAAAATAACTTGATTCCAGAGGAATAACCATGCACGACCATAAACCCCAAATCTCTACATATGTTATTGATAAAATGTTAATAATATAATAAAAAATGAAGTAAATCATTTGAAAAAGTGAGTTTACAAAAAGTATACTTACAGGATAATTAATTTTAACATATCGGTCATTTGAATAGGGATTCCATTATAATCAAGATACACCAAGCTAGAGCGATTATTGAACATCCACGTGGCTAAGGTTGTTCCAGATATGCGGTGAGCTAAAACATATTTTTTCCCAGCTACAAACCGGAGGAAAACAATCCGCAAAACTAGAATGAGCGTTTTTGTGAATAACTTCAAATATCTTATTGGCTATAACTGGTTCATGTTCAACCATGTAAAAGCCCGGATAAGAAGTATTATTGTCCATCACTACATTGCCGGAGTACTCAGCAGTAAGCTTCATTTTTCCCTTTACAAAACAAAATTTCCATTATGTTATTATTGGTCTTTAGAGCATCATCATCGTCTCACTCATCGAGTAGAATCCAATTGTGAAATTTGTACTACTATGTTTTAATGGTGAAATAAATTTTACTTTATTCGTTTTAGCTAAAAGTTCTTTCTTTTGACTTTTTTAATAAAAAATAAAATTGTAAGACAATTATTAAAAGAATAAATTTTTTTATACATGCAAGAAAATGGATATAACTCATAGTAATTTCACTTAAACAAAATCAAATAAAAAAATAATTACCTTGGAGTTACTAATGGCTCAATTGTATAACTTATCTCTGTCTATACTTGCTTTACTAGATGAAAGAATTGAAGAATGATGTAACAATGAAAGCGAAGATGAGGTATAAGAAATACTCTATTTAGTATATATATATATATATGAATGAATGTTAAGAAAAAAAGTTCAGTTGACATTTTAAATAACACTACGTAAAAAATTGGGTGTATGTCATGGAAAAAGAGCATCCATGCAAATTAGGGTAACCTAACATTAAAAATACCACTAATGAAAAAAACCTCATTTGCTGCGGTTTTTTGGCCATATTATGTTGCGCTATTATCCCCTAGCATTAGTGATAGCACCAGATGGCCTATTTTAAATGTTGCGGTTAAAAACCGCAGCAAAAAAGTTAACCATAATCTGCGGGCCACCACAAAACCATAGCATATAGTGTAAGACTATATGCTGCGTGCCTCCCTAAAACCGCATCATATAGTCATAAACTATATGCTGCGGTTTTAGGGAGGCCCGCAACATTTATATTATTTTTTTTTTTGATTTTTTCGTTTAATACTAATAAATAATCCAGTAATGTACAATTTAATAAACAATTATTAATCCAATAATCCAATGATAATCACCAATTAACACCAGTAATCACCAATAATCTCTTTGTAAACTCTCGATCGTATGTATAATATAATAATATATACATATACAAATTAAAGTCCTAAATCTAAACTAATTACATTATTTACAAAGAACAAAAATTAGCAAGATACGCAGCAATCTTGTCTTTCAATTCGCATATTTTCGTATTTCTCAAAGGGCATATTTCCCTTGGAATGTCGTATAAAACCTATAATATAACATATAATTAAAAGATACATAAACATTAGCTTTTACCAATAATAGTAAATATATAATATATATTATAATTTAAGAACGTAACAAATACTTACGGCATCTATGTTTTCAACTCCAACCTCCTTCACGGATTGTAAGATATCGTCCATGTATTTGAGAGTGTAGTAGCTGCAATCAACGGAATTATAAGCTTGTCGAAAGCACTAAGAGAAAATAGATGTTTGTGCCAAAAAACCTTAAAAACCAAGAAAATCGCAACTTAGCACGTAATTTCCAGCATATGACTATGATTTTCAATTTTAACAACTTCAACATAATAATATATACCAAATAGTATTGTGTGCCAAGTTTCGTGCAAAACAAACCATGTTTGAGATACTTTATGCGCGAAAGTGCTAAAAAACCTTAAAAACCCATAAAATCGCAACTTAACACGTAAATTCTACCATACGACTATGATTTAAAATTCTAACCACTTCAACACAATAATATATACCAAATAGTGTTGTGTGCCAAGTTTCGTGCAAAAGTAACCAAGTTTGAACTACTTTATGCGCGAAAGTGACAAAACCACTTAAAAACCCATAAAATCGCAACTTAACACGTAATTTCTAGCATATGATTATGATTTTCAATTCTAACCATTTAACACAAATATATACCAAATCGTGCTGTGTGCTAAGTTTCGTGCAAAACAAACCAAGTTTTGAGCTACTTTATTCGCGAAAGTGCCAAAAACTCTAAAAAACCCAAAAAATCGCAACTCACCAAGTAATATTAAGAATATGACTATGATTTACAATTCTAACCACTTCAACACAATAATATATACCAAAGAGTGTTGTGTGCCAAGTTTTTTGCAAAACAAACCAAGTTTGGGCTACTTTATGCGCGATAGTGCCCAAAAAGATTAGAAACCCATAAAATAGCAACTTAGCACATAATTTCTATCATATCACTATGATTTTCAATTCTAACCACTTCAACACAATAATATATACCAAATAGTGTTGTGTGCCAAGTTTTATGGAAAACAAACCAAGTTTGAGCTACTTTCTGCGTGAAAGTGCCAAAAAAGCTTTAAAACCCATAAAATCGCAACTTAACACGTAATTTCTAGCATATGACTATGAGTTTCAATTCTAACCACTTCAACACAATAATATAAACCAAATAGTCTTGTGTGCCAAGTTTTGTGCAAAACAAAACAAGCTTGATGTACTTTATGTGCAAAAGTGCCAAAAAAGCTTAATAACCCATAAAATCGCAACTTAACACGTAATTTCTAGCATATGACTATGATTTTCAATTCTAACCACTTCAACACAATAATATATACCAAATACTGTTGTGTGCCAAGTTTCGTGCAAAAGATACCAAGGTTGAGCTACTTTATGCACGAAAGTGCGAAAAAAGCTTATAAACCCATAAATCGCAACTTATCACGTAATTTCTAGCATATGACTATGATTTTCAATTCTAACCACTTCAACACAATAATATATACCAAATAGTCTTGTGTGCAATGTTTCGTGCAAAACAAACCAAAGTTTGAGCTACTTTATGCGCAAAAGTCCAAAAAAAGCATAAAATTCCATAAAATCGAATAGTGTTGTGTACCTTTACTGTTGTCCATTTCGGAAATGTGGCTCTGGATATAGATCCCATTTATCCACGCACTTTCTTCATTGTGCTGAAACGAATGGGAAAAGTATAACTATTTATATACCAATGCATGTAATAATATTAATGTAATACTATTTATATATGTGTATGTATATATATATATATATATATATATATATATATATATATATATATATATATATATGTATATATATATATATATATGTATATATATATATATATATGTATATATATATATATATATATGTATATATATATATATATATATGTATATATATATATATATATGTATATATATATATATATATGTATATATATATATATATATATATATATATATATATATATATATATATATATATATATATGTAACAATTAATTAAATGAAATTGGTAAAATTTGTAAAATTACGTACGCATTCAACAAGGCTTTGAATTTTGTGTTGCGAGGCGGGCTTTGAGGTTTTTATAATGAGTCGAAGACGTGCACAGTGTTCGTTAAAGGACATATGACCAAAAGTATCCAATGCAAACTATAAACGCAAATTTAAAATCAACAAATTAGAGATTATGCGAACTTCAAAATCAAAAGATAAGTTCAATTTCAAAAATAAAACTTACTCTTCCACATATGGAGCTAGAATGAACATGTGTGTAGATGCAAGGGAATTATTCAAAGCAGTCTTAATGTATGATTTGACGTCATCTGGATCATTTTTGCTTTTAGTACCCGAAATCGACTCAGGACAAAACCATCCAATTTTTATTGGAGGTTCTCAAGAATTTAGCTCCTCGTAAGCCGCACTAAACTCACGAATAAGAAAACTTTGTCAGTAATTCGGTTATTAAAACAATTAAACAATAATTCCTAAATTGTAAGATAATGAACATCACCTCATATAGACATGGATAAGAGCAACATTCAACATTTCTCCTCTCAAAAATTGCCCAATGTCACTAGGACCAATAATTACAAATGGGCTCTCAACAAAGCAGAATTATTCCTTCTGCAGGGTTTGAACGATTGGGTCCTCCTCACGAAAGCGAGATGCACGAGTGTGCAGCCATTTGCAATCTTTAGAGAAATCTTTTAGCTCCGCATCAGTCAAAATTGAGTGATTGCCGTCGACTTTGACCCTGTCGACACCTTTGATGAGGAACTGATCTCTCTCGTATAGCCCTTTGGACTCTTTTGTTATTTCAATTTATACAATTAAATTAGTGTAAGCATGAAATTAAAAAAATAAAAATAAATAAGGTACAAATGATTATTACCATGGTAGTGAATCGGACCCAAGCATATGGCCATGTGACGAAACTACCTAGGGTGTCTGATAGTTTCTCAAGGCTCCATTCTGGCATTGGAACCGGGAGTGAGAAATCTTTAAACCCCTTTAGAATAGTTTCCACGGTCACACTGATGTGGCCACTTGTAACAGGCATCGAATGCATTGTTTGGCCCTCTTTGGTTGGCTGTGCCACACCATATGCAACCTCAGTTAAGTTGCCATCACTAGCAACACCTAATTGAGGCAACAAAAGAGAACAAGGAGTCGCCTCCTGAAAATTGTGTCGTTTTATATAATAAGCATTATAATAAAATATTAAAACACATTGCAATTTAAAAACTATGTACCTGTACCACTGGCTCGGGAGTTGGCTCTGGATTTTGAGCAACGGAGTTCATGGTCTCCGATGTCAGATTTTGCCCTTCAGGGGTAGTAATGGGCTGGGGTGCTACGGAGATAATGGGCTCGGGTGTTGGCTCGACCGAAGCGTTAGGATCCCCATGTTGACTTTGCTGATCCTTGATAATCAAGTTTGCCAAATCAACAGTGGGTGCTCCCATCTTCTGCAACACGAGTGCCACTTTGGCGAGAACGTGCTCCGTAATTTCTGCTCGGAGGGTTGCTACTTCATCAGGTGGCATCGTTCGGGATCGAGTAGCAACACACTCTTTGCCGAATGCCTTCTTTAACCCCACGCGGATACTTCTTTTTCCAACTACCCGTCCTCTATGGTCTTTCCCTAAGACCATATGCAAAGCATCAACGTTGCCTCTTGGGGTGAACTCCCCTGTAGCTTCTTTTTCCTTCCAGCCTATTTGTTCAAATAAAAAGTGACATATATAACAATTAGTATAACTAAATCAAAGCCATAAAATACAAAACAAATCAAGAATATACTTAATAATTTCAAAACTCAGCACAGCATCAACAACCTTCTTCGTTCCTGGATCAGTAAAGGTAAATTTACCACTTGCATCTGGGGAATGAAGTCTGCAATACCAATCCCGCACCCGATCTCCAACAGGACTATTCACGGATGCGGAGGTAGTCGTAGATGAGGGCGTGGTTGGACTTTGATAGGGGTATAAACCAGCATCCACCCACTCTTTTGGGACCTTATCGTACGTTTTTTGGCCCAAACCACTAGTGGAAAAAACTTTCTTTTGCTTGCTGATTCAGAAGCTTTACCACACTTTTCCTAATTAATCAATAGAATTCAAATGTCATATATTATTTTAATGATTGAATCAAAAGAAGTAAATTCAAATTAAAAGTTACAATATAATTTGGAATACTTACAACTTCAATGGGAGTTGTTCTTTTGGCAACAAAAGCCTCCCATTCCTTCTTTGATATGTGACCCCATATTTCTTAGGGCATCTTCGAAGGTGCTTGCTCTCCACCTTCGTTTCCACCGTCGTTTCCCGTTTTGAGCTTTTTGGTCGTATGGGCACGCTTCTTCGTGATCCAGCCAGTTACTAGCTTTGATTTGAAATCTCTAAATCTTTCAGCAACAACTGAAAGAAACACATTCTTCTTCTCCTTATCGCTCTCGATGTGAAAACGATTCTACAAAAAAAAAGTTATATTTAGTAGTGTCAATTAAATTAATATTAAAATGAAACTAACTGAATAAAAATAGTAACGTTACTTACCACAGTATCATTCCATAAAGAGTTCTTCAAACCCTCTGGAACCTCGTTCTATGCGTACAATATGGAAATCTTGCGGATTATAGGCCCACTTTTTTCCATATTGCCTACGCCATTTTCCACAGGGTTGACCCAATGCATTGTATTCTAAATGCATGGGTTTTGTGACTTTGAGGTTTTTCGTAGGACCTCGCCCTTTTCTTTTCTTAGTGGAAATGAGAGCATCCGTTGGTAGGGCGTCTTCAGTGTCATAATCATTGTTAAGTGGTGGAGCGTCTTCAGCCATACGCACGTCTCTAACAATTTGGTCCTCTTCAGTATTATAACAATGATGCTCATTATCCGAGGTCTCAATCTCGGGGACAATTTCGTCTCTGAAAAGATCCATTGTATATCAGTACCTGAAAGAGTATGAATAGAAATATTTAGAACATAGGAACGTAAATTCAATTATAACAAAATAGTGTTGTGTGCAAAGTTTCATGCAAAACAAACCAAGTTTGAGCTACTTTATGCGCGAAAGTTCCAAAAAAGCTTAAAAAACCTTAAAATCGCAACTTACCAAGTAACATTAAGAATATGAATATGATTTACAATTCTAACCACTTCAACACAATAATATATACAAAATAATGTTTTGTGCCAAGTTTCATGCAAAACAAACCAAGTTTAAGCTACTTTATGCGCGAAAGTGCCAAAAACTCTTAAAAAAACCTTAAAATCGCAACTTACCAAGTATCATTAAGAATATAACTATAATTTACAATTATAACCACTTCAACACACCAATATATACCAAATAGTGTTGTGTGCCAAGTTTCATGCAAAACAAACCAAGTATGAGCTACTTTATGTGCGAAAGTGCCAAAAGAGCATAAAAAACCTTAAAATCGCAACTTACCAAGTAACATTAAGAATATGAATATGATTTACAATTCTAACCACTTCAACAAAATAATATATACAAAATAATGTTTTGTGCCAAGTTTCATGCAAAACAAACTAAGTTTATGCTACTTTATGCGCGAAAGTGCCAAAAACGCTAAAAAAACCTTAAAATCGCAATTACCAAGTATCATTAAGAATATAACTATAATTTACAATTCTAACCACTTCCACACAATAATATATACCAAATAGTGTTGTGTGCCAAGTTTCATGCAAAACAAACCAAGTTTGAGCTACTTTATGCGCGAAAGTGCCAAAAAAGCTTAAAAAACCTTAAAATCGCAACTTACCAAGTAACATTAAGAATATGACTATGATTTACAATTCTAACCACTTCAACACAATAATATATACAAAATAGTATTGTATGCCAAGTTTCATGCAAAACAAACCAAGTTTGAGCTACCTTATGCGCGAAAGTACCAAAAAAGTTTTAAAAAGCTTAAAATTCATACCTTGTGAATCACTTAATTCAAATATATATTTCTTCCGTGTGATCTACACGCATATAACCAACATCTACATCATCTTGATCCACTGATTTTGGATTGATAAAGGGCGGGGAGTCTTCAAAAGCTTCATATTCTTCCTCATCCTCAACATAACCTATACCATGGATACGTCTTTTTCCTGGTACAACAATAGACCATTTTTTATCAGACGGGTCTACAATGTAAAATACTTGCTTGGCATGTATGGCTACACTACAAGAAAACTTGTTTTTAGCAACAAGTTTTAGCAACGACTAAATTTTTTTCGTTGCGAAAAATATAAGTTGTTGCAAAATCCATTGTTGTTGCTAAATAGTCGTTGCCAAAAAAAAATAAAATTTTCCCACCCTTTTTTGTAGTTTCCCCATGTAACCCAATTTTTTGCAACAAACATTGTTGTTGTTAAAATTAAATAAATAATTCGTAACAGTATATGTTGTTGCAAAAAATATTTAAAAATACGGATACAATAAAGTCGTTGCAAAAGACCATATACTAATAATTTTTTTTTTATTTTCCTTCTCAAAACTCACCCATTCCCTCACAAATTACGTACCCTTCCTCCTTCGCCCATTCCACATTATCCAGCGCCCTCCCTCACAAACCCGATTCCTCAAAAGCCCTAATCCCGCACACCGCCGCACACCGGAGGTAAGCCACTACCGCCGCCTGCACATCGGAGGAACAGCTGCTTTTCAGCCGGTGCTGCCAGACCAGTTCGATTATCCAGCGTCCATTCCCTCCCTCACAAACCCGATTCCTCACAAGCCCTAATCCCGCACACAGCCGCACACCGGAGGTAAGCCACTGCCGCCGCCTGCACATCGGAGGAACTGCTGCTTTTCAGCCGGTGCTGCCGCCAAGCTACCCTTCAACCGCCTTTGAACCCACGACAGCAGGTACTGATTTTCGGTTTGCCTTTCGTTTTGTTTGAATTTGTTGTTCTTGTTTCTGGTTGATTTCAATTTATGGCTTGTTCTTTGAATTTCTTGGGCTTTGTTGTAATTATCAGATTAATGTATGTGTAATTCATCAGTTTGAAATGTTGGGTTGTACTGATTTTCGGTATGAATTTCGTTTTCTTTAAATTTGTTGTTCTTGTTTCTTGTTGATTTCAATTTATGGCTTGTTCTTTGAATTTCTTGGGCTTTGTTGTAATTATCAGATTAATGTATGTGTATTTCATCAGTTTGAAATGTTGGGTTGTACTGAAGATTTTGCCTTTTTGTTGGGCTTTGTTCTAATTATAAGATTTATGTATGTGTATTGGAAATTACATGCGTTTTTCTGGATTTACTTGCGTTTTCTAATTACTTGCGTTTTGAAATGTGAGATTCTTTCAAAGTAATGCTAAGAAAAATTGATGGAGTTACTTCAAAATTGAAGTTCTAAATGATAAGATTAAAGCAAAAGTAAGTAAAAGCAAAATTGTTAAATTGTTCTTGTGTTTCTTTCAAAAATTTAAATTGTTCTTGTTCTTTTTGAATCGTTAAATTGTTTTACGAACAACTCGAAATTAAATTCTTCTACAAGTTGTTAAATTGTTCTTGTTCTTGTATGAATTGGTAACAATATTATAAGGAGTTCTTGGTGATATAATTGAATATTATATAATCTAATTATTTTAAACTTTATATATAGGAAATGATTTTGAATAAGGCATGGGTCAAAGTAAAAGATCGTTCATCTATTTATTATGTAAATGGTGTTGATGAGTTTCTAAATTTTTCTCTTTCCAAAGTAAGAGAAGATGATCGAGATAGTACTACTATTAGGTGTCCTTGTAATTATTGTCGCAATATATTTCTTAAAACAAAATGTGATGTAAGATTAGACTTGCTTAAGAGTGGAATGTATGAGAAGTACACTTTTTGGGAACTTCACGGGGAAGAATTAGTTGAATCAGGTGAAGGGGATGATGTTAATGAGTCCAATGACACTGATAGTGGTTTCACAATGTTGCAAGATGCTTGTGGAGTTGGTGCTATGAATGTTGGGAGTTCTCAAGAGGCTTTAAATAATGTTGAGGAGTATGAGAAACCTAATGCAAATGCAAAAAAGTTTTTCAAACTTTTAGAGGAGTACCAAGAACCATTAACAATGCATGGCACAACAATGTCTAAGTTGTCATATATTGTTAAATTATTACATTTAAAGGTTTTGAATAATTGGTCTGCTAAATCTTTTGATAGTTTACTCCAATTAGAACGTCAAGGCTATGGCGCTTACCTTCCAACTTCTTATTACGAGGCTAAGAAACTCATTAAAGACTTGGGGCTTGATTATTGTAAGATTGATTCTTGTGAAAATGATTGTATTCTTTTTTGGCAAGAGCATGAAAAATTGATTGAGTGTCCCACTTGTGGTTTATCAAGGTGGAAACAAGAAAAAGAAGGCTCTTCTAAGGGGGTAAAGGTTTCTAGAAGAGTGCTAAGATATTTTCCATTGAAGCCTAGGCTACAAAGGTTGTACATGTGTAGAAAGACATCCAAAGACATGCGTTGGCACAAATAAAGGGATGCTACTAAAGTGAATGATTGTGATAGGATTATAGATGATGATGCCCTTTCTAGGGAAGAGGAGGATGATACCTTTTTGGAGGATGACAATGCGAGTGGGTTGGATGATACAATGAGACATCCATCTGACTCCTTTGCATGGAAATCATTTGATGAAGAATATAGTGAATTTGCTAAAGAGGTGCGAAATGTTAGATTTGGACTAACTTGTGATGGCTTTCAGCCTTTCAATAATTCACAACATAGCATATGGCCAGTAGTTCTTATCCCTTATAATTTTCCTCCTTGGTTATGCATGAAACCTTATTCATTTATGCTATCTTTATTAGTACCAGGTCCAACAAGTCCGGGAATTAATATGGACGTCTACCTCCAACCACTTATTGAGGAGTTAAAGGAGCTTTGGGAGGTTGGTGTTGAAACCTATGATGCTTACTCTAAAACAAATTTCATCTTGCGTGCATCACTACTGTGGATGAAAAAGGTGTTGCACCAGTTCCATTGAGTGGGGACGATGTATTACAACATTATAGCCGATTCTCACAAGCAAAATATGGGAAGATTGTAGGGAACAAAAGAAAAAGGGATGCTTCTAATAGCTTGTTTGGGTGGAAAAAGAAAAGCATTTTCTTTAGCTTTCCTTATTGGAGGAAATTAAAAGTTCGTCATAACTTGGATGTTATGCATATTGAGAAAAATGTCTCTGATAATATCTTGGGTACTTTAATGAGCATACAAGGCAAAAACAAAGATACTTTGAAGGCTCGATTGGATTTGGTGAAGATGAAAATCAGAGATAAGTTACATCCTAAAGTGGTTGATGGTAAGGTGCGTGTTCCTATTGCTATATATACATTGAGGTCAGATGCCAAGGTTTCCATATGTCGTATGTTTGCAAAAATGAAATCTTCCGATGGATATCTATCAAACATTTCTCGTTATGTTAAAGATAATGGAAAAAAGATATCATGTTTGAAGAGCCATGACCATCATGTTTTTATAGAGCAGTTGCTTCCCCTTGCACTTCGTGGGTTTTTACCTAAAGAGGTTTATGACCCTTTGGTTGAACTAAGTTTTTTTTTCCGAGACCTTTGCTCTAAAAACATAAGTGTTGGTCAATTGGAAGAACTTGAAAAAAAAATTCCTTACACCTTATGCAAGTTGGAAATGATATTTCCACCGGCCTTTTTTGATGTTATGGTGCATTTAGTTGTACATTTGGCAACTGAGGCAAAAATTGCTGGACTAGTTCGATATCGGTGGATGTATCCTATTGAGAGGTATACTTTTTCTTTAAGAAATATACTCATGCATGTTTGTCAATTATTCAAATACTAACATAACACGGCTTATTCTATTAGGTATCTCCGAACATTAAAATCATATATTCGAAATCGAGCACATCCAGAAGGTTGCATTGCTGAAGGTTATTTGGCAGATGAGTGCTTAACATTCTGCTCTAGATACATGAGTGACATTGACACTAAATTCAATCGCAAAGTAAGAAATGACGATGAAGATATAGAAGAGGATACATTAAAATCAAACCTTGAGGTTTTTAGACCACTTGGACATACCATTGGGGGGAGTACACCAAAACATCTAGATCATCTAGAGTGTGATCAAATCCATTTTTATATTCTTCAAAACTACGATCCACTTCTTAAGTTTGTCCAGTAAGCCATTTTTATTCCTTATGTATAATTAGTTTGAATTGTATAGTATATTTTAGGCTATAGAAGCCACATTTATTTGTTTTTATATGGTGTCATAGAAAACATAAGTTGGAATTGGAGAAGGAATGTCCAAGAAATGTAGAACGGAGGCACAAAGAACAATTTTCCAAATGGATAAAAAATCAAGTAAGAAAGCTTTTAAGAAATACATTGTAAATGGTTTCCTTAAGTTTGTCCAGTAAGCCATTTTGCTAATAAAGTATGTTAACATTTGTTCATTTAGGTACAAAAAATTTATAAACTTGGACGCTGTGATAAAGACTTGTACAATTTGGTTTGTGGTCCTTCTAGAGTTGTAGGGCGTTACACAGCATATATTGTAAATGGTTTCCGTTTCCACACTAGTGATAGGTCAGAAAATAGGGAAACACAAAATTCAGGTGTCATGGTGCGTGGTGATGATGCTTCAGATAAGGAATACTATGGCGTTTTGAGAGACATATATCAAATGCGTTATCCTGGAGAAAATCATGTATTTGTCTTCAAATGCAGTTGGTTTGATGTAGAAAACCTTGGTAGAGGGTATAAGGTAGATGAGCATGGTTTGGTTAATGTGAATAAGAATAGACTTTTAAAGTCGGATGATGTGTTTGTGCTAGAATCCCAAGTGGAACAAGTATTTTACATACAAGATGAAAACAATGAGAATTGGGAATTTGTTGTAAAAGCACAACCAAGGGATTTGTATAATATGAGTGCTAGTGATCTACATAAGGAGGGTATAGATGTAGATGCCTTTCAACAAGTAGAGGTGGAAGCTAATATTGAAGCTGAATGTACTAATTGCGTACATACTGACAATTTCAGAGTTAGTTCGTCGTTGGCTACAAATATGTTTATGGATTATAAAGGAGAACATGAAGTGCAAATGGTTACACAAATATTGGAAGATGACAATTTCATTAATGATGGTGAAATTGAAGTCTTTCAGGAATCGAGTGAAGTTGAAGAAGAAATTTGATTTTGATTTATCTCCTTCATTATGTTCTGTTGTACAATATTTACATTCACTTATCTTTCTTGTTTATTTTTTTGATCAATTCATTATTATTGAAGCTACTATTGTTTATTATGGTCTAATTAGGCGTGTTGTAGTTTTACTTAGAATGGCATTAGTTGGTTGGCAATTTAGTCGAATTAGGACTATTGGTGGCTTGTGTTGTGGTTTTAGTTACAATGGCATTAGCTGGTTGACATTTTAGTCCAATTAGGAGTATTGGTGGCTTGTGTTGTGGTTTTAGTTACAATGGCATTAGCTTGTTGGCATTTTAGTCCAATTAGGAGTATTGGTGGCTTGTGTTGTGGTTTTAGTTACAATGGCATTAGCTGGTTCGCATTTTAATCCAATTAGGAGTATTGGTGGCTTGTGTTGTGGTTTTAGTTACAATGGCATTAGCTGGTTGACATTTTAGTCCAATTAGGAGTATTGGTGGCTTGTGTTGTGGTTATAGTTACAATGGCATTAGCTTGTTGGCATTTTAGTCCAATTAGGAGTATTGGTGGCTTGTGTTGTGGTTTTAGTTACAATGGCATTAGCTGGTTCGCATTTTAGTCCAATTAGGAGTATTGGTGGCTTGTGTTGTAGTTTTAGTTACAATGGCATTAGCTGGTTGGCATTTTAGTCCAATTGTGAATTTGATGGTAAATTCTAAATGCTTTCCCTATACACGTAATGCTTTTGTTAGTGAATATCATGCTAAATGCTTTGCTTATTATGTCTCTCCAAAAAGTGTAGGTATGGTTTGATTGTGAATACTCAATATTGGGGCTCATTTGATTCTTAATAACTAACAAAATTATTTGGCGTAGGGAAACATATCTTCGTTGAAAATTTTTTGTACTCAATGACGAAGTTGGTGATAGCTACAAGCATTTTGGATGCGCGATGTTTTGGGTTATGAAGAAGATATATATGCACTTGTATATTTTTGGACTTTTTAAAAGTGCCTATCACTTGTAATTTTTTGCATAAAAACTTGTGTATGGTTGGAGAATTATGTTGGAAAATTGGTTATCCAATCCGTTACATGTATATCAATTACGGGATTCAATGACACACGATAATATTTAGGACGTGTGATATTTTGGGATACGAATTAATATATAATGATCATCAATGATATTAGTTTAGTTGGTATTAAATTATTTATTATTTTAATTGTCTAGTTTATTGTACGATGTGTCAAAAGATAAATAGTTGTGTATGTTTTTAGCAACGACTATAATTGTTGCAAAAAATATGTATGTTTTTTGCAACGGATATAGTTGTTGCTAAAAACATTAATAATAAATTTTACTTCATTGTTTTCCCTACAGTAAAGTCGTTGCAAAAGATTGACTATCATGTATTGCAATAACTTGAATTGTTGCGAAAAACAAATTTTTAGCAACGAAAATAGTTGTAGCTAAAAATGCAAGAGATTTGGCAACGAGATTTTTTGTTGCTAAAAATGTTTGAAGGAATTGCAACGACATTTTTTTTGCAACAACAATTTTCGTTGCAAAAAACAGATATCTTTTGCAACAACCATAGTCGTTGCTAAAAGCTTTCGCTACGGCTGTACCCGCAACGATGTACTTCGTTGCAAAAAACATTTTTAGCAACGACATCAGATTTTTAGCAAAGACTTTTTCTGAGCTAAAAATAACTTTTCTTGTAGTGCTAGTATGAATGGCTCTTCACTATCACTCAAACGACCTAAGTCTACAAGAGTGAATCCACAAGGTCGTCATTTTTTATGCATTGTCGATTATTATCTACCCACTTACATTTGAAAAGACGAATAGTGAAAGTAGAGTAGTCAAGCTCCCATATTTCATGTACCCGCCCGTAGTACAATTTAGCATCAACCGGTGCTTGATCCTTCGCACTCGCATAAAATGTAGATGATGCCAAAATAGAAACCCCACTATTCTGTAGATAAGATGACTTCTTATCTTAACCCTCAGTCCAAAATCTGAAGCCATTGACATCGTAACCCTCATATTTGTTGACATCATCACGAGGACCAAAAGCTAACCACTTAACAATTTCAGATACACCCTTGAGTTCTTCACTTATTACTGGATTATGAAACCAATCAATAAACGTCTTGTTATGCAACTGCAGCAATCCCCTATCCCCTTTACAAGGATATTTTGCGCGCAATATATCTAAATGCTCTTTCAAAAAAGGATGGACTTCAGGAATATGATGCGACTAATACAAGTGTGCTTATAAAAGGCTTTCTCAAGGAGGTGTGACCGATTTGGAGCCCATTGTTCCTTTTCCCTCAAGCCTTCCTTCATGTCGAGAGGTGGGAAGTCCAATAGGCTTTGCCATAGCCAAATACTCGGCTATAAAGTTACTAATCTCATCGCTCACAGTGCCTTTAATCATACTCCCCTCAGGTTGTGCTGGATTCGTCACCTTGTTTTGTAAAACACCCATGTGTCTTTCAAAAGGATAACACCACCTTAAAAAAATTGGACCCAAAAGCTTGACCTCACGAACAAAATGGACAATAAGATGAACCATTATAGCAAAGAAATAAGGTGGAAAATACATCTCAAACTTCCATAAAGTTACAATCACGTCGACTTGAAGAGCATCAAGTTTAAAGGGATTAAGAACTTTACTAAAAATTGTGTTGAAGAACGAACATAGCTCGGTAATAGCATATCTCACATGTTTTGGCAGTATTCCAAGGATTGCGATTGGTAAGAACACTTGGATCATTACATGGAAATCATGAGATTTCATGCTTCCCAACTTCAACTCACCATTTAGGGCCACAAATGTCTTCATGTTGGATGAGTACCAAGATGGAACCTTAATGCCATACAAAGACTCACAAAATGTCCGCTTCTCTGATCTGGACAATGTGTAGCAAGCTGAAGGAAGATAAACTTTGTCATTACTCATCTTCATCTACCGCCCTTTCCCTTGATACTGGCACCAACTTCATCAGCTCTATTTCTTTTCTTACTCACCTTAGCATGTGCCCAAAACTCTGGACGAAGACCCTTACATTCAAACCAATCTCGCACGACTTTAACATCCTTTGTCTTACCGGAATGTTTATGAGAGTCCCGAGTATGGCATCGCATACATTTTTCTCTATATGCTTAACCTCAAGACAATTCCTAACCTATAAATCTCTTTAATATGGAAGCTTCCAAAAGATTGATTCTTTTCTCTATAATCAGTCTTCACCCCCTTGCACTTGCCCTGCTTTATCAAATACAGTCTCAACTCCCTTAACCTGTTCATAAACCTCATAACCGGTCAACGGTCGACGAGCTACACGGTCCTCAACCTCCCCGTTCAACATCTTCTTCTTCTTACGATATTGGTGATCTCGTGGGAGGAACTTTCGATGGTGCATGAATACGTGTTTGCACTTAGGATTCCACGTGGATTCCATGTCATCGATACATATCGGGCATGCTTTCTTCCCTTTGTTCTTATACCCCGATAAGTTTCCATATGCCAAAAAATCATTGCACAAAAGCGTTGCACACAAGGTGAACTCCTCATTAGCCTATGCATCAAACACGGAAACGCCTTCATCCCACATCTTTCTCAAATCCTCAACGAGAGGTGCAAGATATACATCTATGTCATTGTAAGATTTTTTAGGACTTGAGATAAGAAGCGAAAGCATAATGTACTTACGCTTCATACAAAACCAAGATGGAAAATTATAGATCACTAACAGTACCGGCCAAGTACTATGTTGAGAACTAAGATTGACGAATGGGTTTTATGCAACCAATAGATACTCCTCCACTCCGGAGAATCAGATGGATGTGTGAGCAAGTGTCTTCACCCTATCTGCATGCCACCTCAAATTTAATGCATCTTTCTTTATAGAAAACAAGCGCTTAAATCTAGGTATTATTGGAAGATACCACAATACCTTAGCCAAGGACCCTTTAGCATTCCGAGCCCCTTTACGCTTGTAGCGCGATAAGCCACACCTAGGACACTCTTCTAAGTTCTTGTTTCATTCCGACACAATACACAATCATTCGGACACGCATGAATCTTCTGAAACTCTAAGCCAAAATGACACATGAGCTTTTTGACATAATATGTCGACTTTGGAAGTTCATTTCCCTCAGGAAGCATCTCACCTAACGCTTCTAATAACCTTGTGAAACCAGCGTCACTCCAATTGAACTTTGACTTAATATTGAAAATTGTCAACACTGCTGTTAGTTTGGTGAACTTTGTACATCAAGGGTACAAAGGCTTTTGACAAGCCTCTGTCAACAAGTCAAAAACACGAGTACATTTTCCTAACTCATCCTCGACTCCCTCCATCATCTCATCAACACGATCCACATCCTCATCGACATTCTCTTCATTTGTCTCATACCTATCAACATGATCTACTACATCCCCATTGACATCAGCCACATTATTGATGTCCTCAACAACACTTTTCTCTTTGTAAACACCCTCCTCACCATGCCAAACTCAAACATGATATTGAGGCCTAAACCCACGTCGAAGTATGTGCTCCTTAAGGATATCAACACCATCTACCTTTGATACATTGCCACAAGTGACACATGGGCAATAAAAACCAACTCCCCCCCATCCTAACTTGATGTTCAACCACAATACTACAAATTCTAATACGCCATCAATAAATTCTGACGATTCAATTTTTTCATACATCCAAGAACGATCTTTTGTCATCCTAATTTGTGTGATTAATTAATTCAAAACAAAATTGATACACAACTTTTAAAATATATAGTTAACCCAAATTAACCCTATTTAACCCTATATAACCAAAAACATATTTTAATTACAAAACACATATAAAAAAAAAAAACCATTTTCTTTAATCAAATACACACAAATCAAAATAATAAGAAACTAATAATATACAACTACATGCATAAGTAAATTATTCACATTCAAATATATACAACTACATTTATACATAAGTAAATTATTCACATTCAATCTACCCCAAAAATCCTAGTTAATTAAAATTATTCACATTCAAATATTCAAGTACATACATAAGTAAATTATTCACATTCAAATATAAAATACATATCTTGGTAATGAGATATGATAATTTTGTTTCTACAATAAGATTATGTTACCTATAATGAAAAACAAAATCAAAATTAGTATAAAAAAAGACTAAATCCTTATTAAAACACAATGAAGCTATTCTTAAGGAACTTAAACAAAGATTGAAAAATTTATACCTTGAAGAAGAACAAGTCTTAGTCCTAGTTTTGTGGCTTTTGAAGGAAAAGCAACAATGGTGGGTTGAAGAACTGAAACAAAGATGGAGAATGAAATTCGTGCAATGGGTGGTTATTGAAGCAACAAATTTCAACAACACAGTAACAGTAGAGTCGTGGGGTTTGGAAAATGATGAACGAAATGAAGAGAAGAACACAGTAGAGTCATGGGTTTTTGAAGAACTTGATGAGATTTTTCGTGGGTTTTTGAAGAAATTTTCTGAAATTGAAGAGCTTGAAGAAGAAGACAATCGTCATCGTGGGTTTTAGGAATACAACAGTTATTTGAGGGTTTTAAGCAATTAAACGTTGAAACGTCGATTTAAAATTTTTTGGACAGACTATTTGCTACGGGCTAGCAAAAACGCAGCATAGAAGGGCTTATATGCTTCGGGCTTATTAAAACTGCAGCATATAAGTGCTTATATGCTGCGGGCATTAGGTAAACCGCAGCATTTGTATTATATAATTTTTTTTGCTATTTAATGCTGTGTCTAAGGAAAACCGCAGCAAATGACACGCAGCAGATAAGTTTTTTTTCCACTAGTGTACATTGCAAATGCCTGTAATTAGGTACATCGTGAGTAAGTTTTATATACATTAAGATGTAAATGGATACATTAAAGGTGTATAATGGATAAAGTAAAGATACACTAACAACTTTCTTTATAAGTGGGAATTTTAATTCAAAAATATTCAATTTGAAATTGCATCTATAATAGAAAGGATAAGTTTGAAGCAAGGAAAAGAGAGGAAGTATAAATTCCATAGCGAGACGGGTTACTTCGGATCAAGAAATATTCAACCTCAATCCAAAGTTACTGTTGATTCGTAAGAACAAATTTTTATTTAATTTATAATTGTCTAATTTTTACAAATATTTGATTTTTCAAGCTTTCTTTCTACTACCTTTGTTTCATATTATGTGCAACAAATATCTTGGCACAAACTCTTAAGAAAAATTTGTGTGCTCATGTGAAATTGAGATAAAGATAGAAATGCATATGATGAAGAGAGAGATGGAGAGGAATGGCAGCTTTAAAACAAAGAAAACTTTTGTTGTACATAATGTGTAATATTTTTTTTAATAAATGTTGTACATAAGTAAGAAATAAAAGTAGTTTTAGGAACATGCCAACAGCAAAAATAGACTAAATCTTGATAGAGATAAAGGATATCCTGCATAAGGTTCTTGAACCCCTTTGGCGCCATCTTCAGATTCCTCGACGAGTTCAGGCACACTCTATTGTCTGTTCTTAGTTCCACTTCCTTCAACTATTCCACAAACATTTGACCATTGACCCACTGAAATCCCTTTCACCACCCATTAATTTTAAACGGGTCGGGATAGGGCGAGTTAGCAAGTCCGATCAAAAGATTGACAAGTCTATTTCTAGTTGTTGTATCCTTTATTTTCAAAGGTGAATATATGGAGAAAATACAAGTTCATTATATTTTTAGTAAATATGGTGCCCACAATAATCATCAATGACTATATACTAAAGGCGACTACAATATAACACGTGGTAAAATCTGGTGAAATAATTTCCCATTTGTTATAAAATTAAAGAGAAAAGAGGAAAAGTAGGGAATCTAATAGATCGATATTCTTATTACTGAATGATGTGGGAGTACATATATATATATATATATATATATATATATATATATATATATATATATATATATATATATATATATATATATATATATATATATATATATATATATATATATATATATATATATATATATATATATATATATATATATATATATATATATATATATATACATGTGATACATTTAGGGTTTCTTTGTAAAATAATAAGTCTAATATATCTAGAATATCCTAGAATAATCATAAGCGTATAATGGACATCCCCTAAATACATATATTATATAACACTCTCTCTAGGATGACCATTATCGAATAGTGTGTCTCGTTAAAACCTTACTAGGAAAAATCTGATAAGATAAAAACCTAGTAAAGAAAAAAGAGTACAACACTTGTAAAATACGCCTTGACATGCTGCCTCGTTAAAAACCTTACTAGGAAAACCCAATGTGGGACAAAACCATGGTTAAGGGAAAAAGAGTGCAGTGCGTATTGATAACCGGTTTTCTAGCATGTTGTTAATACTAAGAACTAAGTTATATAAACAATATTTATAATCACACTGATACTACTACAACAAGTATAATGGTAAGTCGGGGGTCGAACCACAAGGACAAGGGATGCTAGACTAAAGACTTGGTGTGGTAAGGTTATATGGAAGCTTGGTTGGTGGGTGAACTTAACTAATAACAAGAAAAAGAAACGAAACTCAACAATGAAAGACAAGCGGGGTGTAGACTACGTCCACCCTAGGATGGTCTATTGGAAATAAAGATAAGCTAGGTCAAAGGAGTTCGAACGATAATCAATCAAGATACTTTAGGTATCGAGAGGAAGTTGGAAACCCTATAAGCCACGCGAACAACCTATAATCGCCCTATGTCTCTCTAGGAGTGGCAGGACAAGATTCGAATCGAATATCTATCAACAACCATCATCAACCTCAACCCTAATCCTAAGCATTGAAGACAAGACCAAACCTAGGGTTTCTCTAACCTAAAACCCTTAAGGAAGCTACTCTTAACATACTAGAGACAAAAGGAATGAACAAAGAAAGCATTAAAGGAATTGAAGAACATGAAAGCATTAAATCTAAACTAAGAAAGCATTAGATGAAAGCATTAAAGAAAAGCAATAGAAAGAAGGATTAGAGGAAAGCAATAAAGATATCAAAGCATTAAAGAAATAAACTTACATAAATGAAGTGACATGAAAGTAGATGAAAGCATAAATGAAGAACTACAAATCCATATTAGGGCAAAAACTAGAGAAAGTATTAAAGGGTTTGATGTTCTAAAATGAGGCACTAAGGCACTCAAGCTAGGCATTCCCCTAAGCATGAGGGGTTTTACAGAAATGAGAGGTATTTATAAGCAAAGGAACAAAAGGGGTAAAAAGCCTTAAAAGCCCTCGAGAATAAACTTACGAAGAAAACAAGTAGCGCAGAAAAAGACCCCCGTTCCACCGAATTAAGGTGTCATTCGATCAAACTGGGCTTCATTCGCCATGTCCAGTATGTTTTAGTACATTTCCTTGAAGTTCTAAGCCCATTCGCCTGAATTGCTTCTTGGTTCGTCGAATCTAGCTCCATTCGACCGAATGGTATTTGGATTCGGTCGAATCCTTGTTCTCCTTGGCCCAATTCAATCTTTGAAGCCTTAGATAGCTTCCGGACCTTGCGAGGACCTTGAGTAGGGCTTGGAAAGCATGTCATGGCTTCGATACGCGCCTCTAAATCTTCTATCAAAGTGTCTAAGTCTCGTACGCAACGTAAATTACCTTGAAATCTCCGAAAATACCTGAAATTACCTCAAAACAACATGGAGACAAGTGCAAGGTAAAATCATGCGTAAAGTGTGTAAAAAGCATTCTAAAACGCGAGACTCGACACTAATATGAGGAGATAAATGTGCTCTAAAAATGAGCACATCACGTATTTTCTCCCCCTGATGAATGCATACTTGAGATTTTCCAGTGTAATGAATCCAATGCCTTAGAAATTCACACTTCTAACAGAATAACATTTCTTGATTCTTGATCCTCCTTTATCAAACTTGAATCCTCATTGTAAAGCATCTTTATTTATCCATACTTGTGAGAACAATACTTATGTTGCGTTTAATCTCCATTATTTGGCTTTATTGTATTGGAATTTTGCATAACTATGCTTGCTTTATTTGGGATTTTACGCTTGGTTGGGCATTTTGGTGTTTTGTGCATTTTAGGAAATATTCAACAAATGGATCACAAACCAAGTACATTTTGGCGCATACAATACTATATTAACTCCGAAAGCTCAAGTAATCAAAGCCTTGATTACCCAAGTCAAGGAAATAAGGCCAAAAGGAGAAAAAGTAAACCCTTCTAAGCCCACTCGGCCAAAATAAGGACGAGCCAAGCTTTCTCGAAAAAAAAAGGACTTGCATTAGAGATAGAAGCTGAGCAAGACCATCCTAAAGGCCGCTCGACCCGGTCGAGCGATGTTGGCTTGGGTCACGCGAAAGTACTATTCACTTCTAGTAGGTTCAGAATGTCGACAGAAGCATTTTAATGGGTCAAGCGAACTCGCTCGGTCGAGCGGAGCCTTTTTTTTTACTGCTCTGTTTTTAAAGATTTTGACCTGTGTACCTGTTTTTAAAGACTTGCATTGGCTCGGGTTGAGCGGTTTGGGCGGTCAGAAATAATTACACTTTTAAAAGATGTTTATTGGATGCCCTACCCATTTCTTATGCCACTTATACTCTACTGCTCCACCACCCCTATGTGCCACCCATCTATAGCCTAACTATCTCACACATAGGGTGGTGGAGAAATCATGAAGCCACCACCCACCACTAGTCCTCCTTCCTATAAATAGAGAAGAAGAAGAATCAAGAAAATCGTCCATTTCTTCTACAACTCATGTTCTGAATTTTAAGATTGTATTAGTTAGTTTTAATCTTCCTTTATGTATTTTCCTTAATTCATTCTTTTACTCTTAGTTGCAATGTCTATGCAAACACTTATTAGCAGGTTCAAGCTTTTGATTATTTAATTAAGGAAGATCATTTGATATAATCATGTAATGGAGATGAAGTCAATCTATTGAAGCATTTCATCAAACATTTGGATTGCAATTGGAGCTTTTGGAGTTTATCATTGGTATTCAGTAATCCTTCATTTAGTTGTCTTCCTTGGATTAAATTCCAAGCTAGTAATTCCTATTCTCTACACTTTATTGCTTTTGATTTTGTTGTTATTTATCATGAATTCAATGTCTTTAGTTATGTTCAATTTCAATATAAGTGAGTAGTTCAATTTCGCTTAGGCTAGGTATTATCACCGTGTATTTAGCCTAAATTGATTTTTTTTAAAACTTTGGCTTGGTTGTGTTGTTTATGGTTTGAGATGGATTTTGATATTATTGTAGTGTCATTGGATTGAGGGCGAGAGTCGATTTCTAATGATAGTCTATGCTTGAAAATTGAATTATCTCCATGAGTATAGGTAGATGTTTTGATTGGAAATGATGAATGTATGCTCCATGTCTTAAAATATGCTTAGCTCCATGAGAATAGGTAGTTGAGTATGTTTTAGGAAGCTTTTATTGCTCGAGAGAGAACATTAGTATCAGAGATACGTTCTTCCCCATAACCTATATCTATGACCTTAGGTTGAAGATTAGTAATTAACACTACTTTGGTGAGAAAGCCTAACCTTTGCCTCTTCATCATCATATTACCTTTTGATGTGTTTGTATTGCCTTTGATGTTTTGTTCTTGGTTAATTAGCATCTTTACTTGTTTTATACTTTAGTTTAGCTTTAGTCTTCATTTGCTTGTTTTAGTTAATTACACCAACAAACATCTATATATACGTTGTTGAACTAACTAATTGATTGAGAATCCTTTAATATACACCCCACTCCCTGTGGATTCGACCCGTACTTGCCGACGTACTACGCTACGCCGTGTACTTGCGGTATTACTATTAAAGGACGTACAGTCCTGATCATGTTTTTGGCGCCGTTACCGGGGAGTGACGATCTTATATTGATGGTTTTGTTAGTTAGTTTGCTATTTGTGTGACTCTTATGGCTAGGTTGTTATGTCGCCAATTTAAGAATAAAGCTTTTTGGAGGTATTATTAGAGTGTTGGTGACTCCCTCACACATGACCATAACCTTGAAATATGGAATATATGCAAAATGATGATGGTTTAAATAATGAGACTAGGGATCTAGTCAAGATCATATATAACTTTAAGTTCCTAGACCAACCAATAGAAAGAGCTTGGGAATTTTTTAAATGGTTGGCCAAGGAAACTTATGAACAAGAAATGGCTCATACTCCTTAAGGAATTTTGTATGCAGTTAAGGCAAGTCCTTTTCTAATCTTACTCCTCCTTAGATAAGCCTCTTTTGGAAACATCATGTGATGGCATAAATGATGAGCTTTGTAGCCCTATGCCCTCTCATTGTGAGCCTATTGTTGAGGCACCTTACTTGCCTTATATTAATGAGTCTCTTGTTTAATGCTATGTAAGAATGACTTGTTTGTGAATGAACGTTGTGATCACACTATTAATGTGCCTATTAATAAGGAGTCATATGTGCATACATACAACACTCTTTCTAGTCAGACTCAAAACATCATGCATTGTGATCACCCTATAATACCTCAATGTGGTCCGTTTCATTCTCCTTTTAATGGTCATAAATCTTTGCCCTTAGTTGGATATAGATTTGCCTCCATTGATCTATGTCGACCTATTCCAACTGATTTCCCCTTCCCACCCTATGTCTAGTTTTTCTTTGGTTTTTCATCATGTAATGATAAGCCATTTTTCTATATGTATTCTATTTCATTGAGATATTTATATTTATTTCTCTCTATTTGTTATTACTTAACTCTTTCTTGTTTAGGGAGTAAGTTTGACAAACTCCTTCGAAGTCTGTCAAGTTCTTTACTGGAAAAGGTCTAGTTAATGACCTAAAAGAAGCGCTAGTTGAGAGGCAAACCAACTTTGGTTTGAGTTTTTACTTTTTAATTAATGTTTCTAAGTTTTAGTTTGTATTGTTGAGTAGTATGCTTGTGCTAAGCTTTTGGATGCAGGAATCAAGGAGAGTTGATTAGGAAATGGTTTTGGAATGTGCACAATAGAAAGAAAACAACAAAAAAATAGTGTTGCAGAGGTCAAGAAACACATACTCGGGCGTGTTGTGGAGAAACATGAAGATAACAAAAAAAAAATCTGCCAATTTTGGGCCTGCTCGATCAGATTAAATAACCTTTGATCATTTAAGCGAAATACTGTAAAATAGTTATTTATACATTTTACATTAGATTTTGAACATTTTCTCTCACCTTCTTCGAGCCTTTGTCCATTGAGGACACTGCTCAATTCGGCTTGGGGGAGGTGTTGAGCTAATACTTGGCCTTGTTGATTCATGTTATCTATATTATATCGTGATTATAGTGTAAATTTGTTTCATGCTTTTGGTAGTTGAACAATAGTTACGCACACTTTGGATCTATGAATACCTTTCTTGTATACCATTTAGGGCCACATTTTTTACTGTGTATGGTATTTTAGCAAACTTAGACTATTTTTTCTAAAATTTGTGACTTACAAACCAGTGAATCTTTGAGTTTTCAAAAAATTAGTCAAGTAGGATGTGGTTTGTGGCACTGCCTTTGGGTATTCTTAGACATGTATTAAACCCGTGAGTAATTATTGAGCCTCTACCGTGCATTCATGTAGATTGATGATATTGTGGATTTTTAGCGCACTAGGCATGATTTGGCAACTTGGGATTTGTATGGATCTAGCTGTTGGTATAGAACTGTATCTATTCCTTGTTCCTACTCATTTTTATCCATCATTAAACCCCATCCATTTCTAACCTATTCATTCTCACACATTTCTTTTTTAATAGCATACAACTTTAGCTTAGTTTTGGTTCAATAGACTATGGTTAATCATCTTTGGCGCTCTTAGTTATTATTAGTCTTTATTTTGTTTCATTTTAATCACCAGGTATGTATAATTATGGTGATTGAATTTTAGTTTGATGTTATACATCCTTAATCCTTATAAGTCTCCTTTTTGCTCTTGGTTGACCATGCTCTAATACAAATTCTAAGGTCAATGACGATGCATATAGCTCTTCACCTTATTGCTACATATTTCATATTCTCTTGAGCTATTACCAATATATATTCTTAGCAAAAATAAAAAAAATTAAAAAAAACAGAAAGAAAAAAAAAGAAAAGAAAAATGTCAAAATTATTAGTAGTGCCAACTTATGTAAACCATAGATCAAACGAGCTAGTTATGCTATTCTTTCCTTCATTTAGCCTCCATTCACTCCTTCCATCACATTCATTGTTTTATTCAATTCTACCCTCTAGATCAATCCACCTACTTTTAGTGAAGTCTTAACCTTTGAGTTGCCAAGTACCGAGGTGCGAAACTCTGACACATCTCTATTTAGAGGCTCACATCACTTTGAACTATAGGATGGAACAATGAGTGTAACTTTAAACACTTGAGTGTGGTTGTTCATCTTGGCTAACATACTCAAAAGTGAGATCTACTTATACCTATTGTGATCGGTTTGGGAGTCCTAGACTCAGTTTGCTGAGATACTCACTTGATGACCTGTTTTAAGGATGATTTGTGGAATCAGGTGCGTACTTCTAGCTTTTAGAATTAATAATCATAGTTTACTAACCTGTCATACACCTTTTGATATTCCTAGGTTGTGCTCTCATATTTATAGGTCGCCTAGATCTATTTTGTGCATTTATGTTGTTCTTGATCTCACTTCTTATACATGACTATATACTTTTGCTTGAGGACAAGTAAGGGCTTGGCTTGGGGGAGTTTGTTAGCTGCATTTTATTCATAATTAATCCCCATTATTTGGCTTTATTGTATAGGGATTTTGCATAACTATGCTTGCTTTATTTGGGATTTCACGCTTGGTTGGGTATTTTGGTGTTTTGTGCATTTTAGGTAATATTCAACAAAACCGATCAATAAACGTAGTACATTTGGCGCATACAATACTATATTAACTTCGAAAGCTCAAGTAATCAAAGCCTTGATGACCGAAGTAAAAGAAACAAGGCCAAAAGAAGCTAAAGTAGACCCTTTAAAGCCCACTCGGCCAAAACTGGGTCGAGCCAAGTTTGTCAAACATAAAAAAGACTTGTATTAGAGATAGAAGCTGAGCAAGACCATACTGAAGGCCGCTCGACCCGGTCGAGAGATGTTGGCTCGGGTCAAGCGAATTTACTATTCACTTCCAGTAGCTTCAGAATGTTGACATAAGCGTTTTTAATGGGTCGAGCGGAGCCTTTTTTGTGACTGCTCTGTTTTTAAAGATTTTGACCTGTGTACCTGATGCTCGCTCGACAAGTCGATCGGATTGGCTCGGGTCGAGTGGTTTGGGCGATCAGAAATAATTACGCTTTTAAAAGCTGCTGATTGGATGCCCTACCTATTTCTTATGCCTCTCATACTCTACTGCTCCAACACCCCTATTTGCCACCCATCTATAGCCTACCTATCTCACACATAGGGTGGTGGAAAAATCATGAAGCCACCACCCACCACTTGTCGTACCTCCTATAAATAGAGAAGAAGAAGGCTCAAGCAAATCATCCATTTCTTCTACAGCTCATGTTCTGAATTTTAAGCTTTCATTAGTTAGTTTTAGTCTTCCTTTATGTATTTTCCTTGATTCATTCTTGTACTCTTAGTTTCAATTTCTATTCAAACACTTATTAGAAGGTTCAAGCTTTTGATTAGTTCATTAAGGAAGATCATTTGATATATTCATATAATTGAGATAAAGTCAATCTATTGAAGCATTTCATCAAACATTTGGATTGCAATTGGAGCTTTTGGAGTTTATCATTGGTATTCAGTAATTCTTCATTTGGTTGTCTTCCTTGGATTGAATTCCAAGCTAGTAATTCTTATTCTCTACACTTTATTACTTTTGATTTTGTTGTTATTTATCATGAAGTCAATGTCTTTAGTTATGTTCAATTTCAATATCAGTGAGTAGTACAATTTTGCTTAGGCTAGGTATTATCACCATGTATGTAGTCTAAATTGCTTTTTTTTAATCTTTGGCTTGGTTGTGTTGTTTATGGTTTGAGATGGATTTTGATATTATTGTAGTGTCATTGGATTGAGGGCGAGAGTCGATTTCTAATGATAGTCTATGCTTGAAAATTGAATTATCTCCATGAGAATAGGTAGATATTTTGATTGGAAATGATGAATGCATGCTCCATATCTTAAATTATGCTTAGCTACATGAGAATAGGTAGTTGCGTACGTTTTAGGAAGCTTTTGTTGCTCGAGAGAGAATATTAGTATCCAAGATACGTTCTTCCCCATAACCTATATCTATGACCTTAGGTTGAAGATTAGTAATTAATACTACTTTGGTGAGAAAGCCTAGCCTTTGCCTCTTCATCATCATATTACCTTTTGATGTGTTTGTATTGCCTTTGATCTTATGTTCTCTGTTAATTAGCATCTTTACTTGTTTCATACTTTGTTTTAGCTTTTGTCTTCATTTGCTTGTTTTAGTTAATTACACCAACAAACATCTATATATACGTTGTTGAACCAACTAATTGATTGAGAATCCCTTGATATACACCCCACTCCTTGTGGATTCGACCCGTACTTGCCGACATACTACGCTACGCCGTGTACTTGCGACATAAAGTCCCGATCAAGTTTTTGGCGCCGTTGCCGGGAAGTGACGATCTTATATTGATGGTTTTTGTTAGTTAGTTGGTTCTTTGTGTGACTCTTATGGCTAGCTTGTTATGTTGCCAATTTAAGAATGAAGCTTTTTGGAGGTATTATTGGAGGCTTGTTGAGTCCCTCCCACATGACCATCACCTTAAAATATGTTCTCTTCTAGAGATCAATGTCAATGGGAAGACATGTGTTGTGCGGTTGTAAGTTTTCTTTCTTCTCATATTTCTTATGTGCAGACATATAATAGCCCCATCAAAAGAATTAGTATACAAGCGTGAATCTTTTGCTTGTAATTTTACTAGGTGGTCATCTTCAATATCTTTGAAGACTTAAATAGTGTATTTGATGAGCTTCTAGTCACCTAATATATGACAATAATATATAAGTTATTCTAGTGAACTTCTGGTCACCTATTGCTCTTTCGTATATATGAAAATCAAAACCAATTAACTCTTGAAATTTTTATCAACACATATTATTATAGCTCAATCTCAATGTTATGTCTTGCCATTCAATTCATTTTACTTATCTATCATTGAGAGAGGGTCAGCACATTATCAAATGAAACTTTAGGTTTCCATAATGGGTATTTATTGAACCCAAATGGCCTAATTTAATTATCACATCTCTGAAGTTGAACTCTAGTTAGTTTTCCAACACCAGTGATCACTTTATTAAACTTACTTTATGCATGGACATTAGTATGATGTGATATTAGAACATCAACATGTGTTTCTTTATACAATTGACAAGACAAACAACTAATATTTTATCCAATAATTGCTCATACTCTGCTAGAGTTTTGACTATAATCTTGATACATGTTAATCTTGTTGGACATTTCATACTCTTCTACAGTCTTTTATATAATCATAGAACATATGAATTTTACTAAAAGTGATTTCTTCAAGAAATGTAATGGAATTTATCACTTCCTCGAATTTGTCATTGTTAATAATGCCTCCTTTCCTTTTCGAAGATACTTAATTATCTTTGAAACATATTGATCTATCATGCTTTAGACAAGCTATAGGTTCATCAACAATTGATGTTGTCCTTCTGGACATCAATTTTAATTGGAGCATTTACAACAAGTATATAATCAATGACATTTATTTATATCCATCTTCAGGATGGTATCATTTCAAAATAAATAATTAACATGTGGCCACTTCTATTAGATAAATCGTTGATATGTTATCATGTTTTCAATTCTAATTAAGCTTTTCAATAAATTGTAATGATGAAAATAACATGCAAACATGCTTTCTTTCAATCACATGAATTCTCATTCACTTATGCAGTGAGTAAATCTAGTAATTTATGTATCTTCAATACTCACTTAGAGTTATAACATCATGCAAATATTAGAATCTCACTTATCAGGGTAATTAGAAACAATATAATGTAACATATCATCAAAAAAACCAAATGATACTCATAAATATTAGTTCTTATTATGACGTAAATATTTTTAAACCTATTATTCATGAGGCCTGTGAAATTATAGCGTGATTCAAGTGTAAGTAATATCACTCATAGAAGTACAAATAATATTACAATCATCGTTATAGTATTCAACGCATTACCATAAAAATATTCTATACTCATCATAAACACATAATTTGATCAAAATAAGAGTTCTTGAGCAGTTAGCTTTGGCATATAATTAAATATGTTTACTTGTTAAGAAATTTTCCTCAATTTTTTTTTCTGCCTTTTTATTCCACTTTTGTCTATATATTATCAAGTGATAACAAAAAAAAAGCGTAACTGTGTCCTTGATTCAAGCCAAGGATCACGTGTGCATAATCAACCTACTCTTAGTTTACATAAATTCCACCTAATTATCTCCCAGAATTGCGTAAACAAATTTTACCACATCTCCTAAATGGTGAAGTATATCTTCTAATTTAGGAAATTAAATCGTAACAATACTCCATAATAAATCAAAACTAAATTGACTTTCCTTAGCATTAAACCAATATAAAACACATGCTATCTATAATACGTAGTATAAGATATAAACATACCATGAGAAAAATATTATAAACAAAGACTCAAGGTCTAGTTTAGATAAATATATTTATAATAAATTATCATGATGATGTGTAATATATAATCTTAGATTATTAATAGTAAACATATCACATAAACATAACAAAACATGTGATAAAGCTAATTCAGTTTGATAACCCAAAATCAGCAAATAAAATCATAAATTAGAAAAATTATAATGGCAAAATTCATTTACTATACTTTAGATAATACCAAGAAGTAACCAAATAAATTTATCCAAGAAAACTAAGTTATTCTTAAAGTCCACCACAACAAAGGAGATGACTGATCCAACTAGATGTTGTTCTAGTATTGCGTAACGTACTTCTCTGTATGCACGACACACTAAAATCGTACATAATTCTAAGATACCTTAACAGATTTATTGGAATAGTGCCGACATGCCACAATATTTAACATAACAATTACAAATTGTTAAATAATTCACTACTACTCGGCACAATATTAAAAAAATAAAAATAATAACAATCATTAGCCAATTAATTCTTAGTGCTAACTATATTTAATTACCATGACGTACAATCACAAATCAATAATACGAGTATGATAGTAAATGCGTACCTTACTTTTGAAGTATACTTTAACAACACAAATAACAATTTGGAGTGGAATTTCTCTAATTTGGGGCCCTTAATTTCAATTAAGGTCATGGCAATTAGATGCGTAATGCGTTGATATTGCTGACTCCAATTTTCAATACACGTGGGAAGCACTATAAGAATTGATTTTTAGGATAATTGGCATCAGTTGCAGCAAATTAGATGGTCATCAGATTAGAAGATGTTTTCGGCAATGAGTTGAACAATCTATACGGATCGTCTCATCTCTTATTGGACAAATTGTGTTTTTCACAATTCTTCCAACTTTAATTTATGGTACGAGAAGAAGTAAAGAAACTGTAAATTAACAAGTCAATTATATACTAGCCACACACATATAGGCTACATAAAAGTATTCGTCCGAACATACACACATATATATATATATTTCTTCCGTTAAATATTAGTTGCAACAAATGAATATTTTATGTCTTACAAATAATACTCATTGTTACAAATTATAATTAACGGATGAAGTATATATATATAGAGACTTAGGGTTGGAAGAAGGGTTCTTATGGTGAAAAATATCGATACATTGACCTTTTCTTATAATTACATTATAAATACATTTTATACACATTAAAAATACATTGCAAATACATTAACTTCTTTCCTTTTTTTGTGGGGTGGAAAATGAAAGAACGAAGTTACTAAAGGGGAAAAGAGAAGAGGGTTAGATGAATCAAATACATTAACTTCTTTCCTTTTTTCTTTTGGGGTGCAAAATGAAAGAAGGAAGTTACTGAAGGGGAAAAGAGAAGAGCTAGAGTCAGAAGAATCTGATAGAATTAACAATTACTAACGTTGAAACAAAAGAGAAGAGGAGAGTTGAAAAGGAAGAGAGTTGGATGCAAAGTAGGGAGGATAGAGAAAGGGGGGTTAAAATGGTAAATGCATTCATCATGTCTTACGCGGTTACGCCCATTAATAAAGACAACGCTAAATTCTTGTACTCAATGAAGGATAATTAAAATCCCCCAAAACGTACAATGGTCTCCACATCGGTATATCTTACATCGTGAGTAAGTTTTACACCATGAGTACATTAAGATGTATAATGGTCCTCACATTACTTTTACAATAATAAATTGTAGGGAGAACCAAAAAATATTTACAATGATGTTATTTTCTAAATGTATAGCAAAATTCACAAAGAATTGAACTTAATAATCTAAGTTCTGGAAATTTAAATCATATGATAATAAACAAGTTTTTAGGCCCGGGCGATGTCCCAAATTACTACATAATTTCCACGATAGAAATCGTTGTTAATATTTAATTTTGAAAGAATGACAAGTAATATGGTAATAGCTTAGTGACTAACATGTTAAAATTTAAGCTTAAGAGTAGTTCAAATCTTGTAAGATCCACATTTTTTAGTACTAGGGTAGGTCCATGTGCGCGTTGCACGCAGAGCAACAAACAATAGTACAAGAGTGTGTCTCAATGTTGTGAAATGTGTTGATTTTATTTTCTTAGACGTTTAGCTCGATTGAAAATTGGAAGTGTATATATAGGTCATAAATTTTAATAAATGTTTTTAGAAAATAATTTTAGTGATAGATCTTCACAAATTCTTATATATGTGGTTGGCGTGTGGCCAATGATCATCGAGGTTACTTTGTGAGTATTAAGGTTACTTGGTCAGCATTATAAGGACTACTCAGTCAATAATACACGGGTTACTTGATCAGTGTTATAGGAATTATTTTATTTTGTTTACAAAAAATCACATAGTTCGGCTAGCCAAACACAAGACGTGCTGATATATTTGAAGTTTAGATTTATCATTATAGAGATATATTTTAAATTTGCTCGTGCGTGAATATTTTCGCTCATTGGGTCCAAATTAGGTGGCAATTCTTAACAGTTAGTCCATTGACTGATAATAAGGTGACACGTTTCAAACTTTTAGTATTATTTGCAAATCAATTGTAAACCTTAAAAAAATGCCAATCATAACAAAATTGTATAGACACTAACACAAAAGCAAGAGTTAAAAAAAATGAAAATAAAGAACAATAAAGTTGAAAAATAGAAGGAATTTGAGAAGAATATAAGTGGAGAAGAAAGCTCATTCGTTTTATACCTTAAACTGAAGTTCAATTACATGAATAAAAATGATTTTCGAGTGATTAGGCTAGCTTGGTATTTCCGTAGATTGCCGGAGAATGGAGTTGTTTTATCAGAATCCATGCCCATTCTTCCGCCTCATCATTTAATTTGATTACCCTATAAGAACCAAATGGAAAATAAAAATCAAACTTTCAACCAAATAGGTAGTTAAAATCCTTATGGCTCCAATAAGTATAACCTATATATAGTTTAATAATTGATAATTAAATTAACAAAAGTGTTAGATTAAACCCTAGGTATTGAAATTTTCCTAGTTTCTCAACTTGATCTTTTTCTCCTTTTAACATCACAGTCTCTCTCCACTTCGCTTTCTGTTTCACTGCCTCCCTGCCTCTAAAAACTCTTCCTAATTGGTATATCCAAGATCGGAATTTGCTTTCAAATTAAAAATGAATTTGCTAGACATATAAAGCAGAAAATTAATATAAAAATTGATATCATAAATGTGTCTAACATGAGAAGAGGGAATTGAAATGTTAATAACGATTACAAAGATATCCACTAATTAAAGTTGTGAATCTTAAAACCTTGCTACAAGTATTCAATTGAGTTCAAGCTAACTTACAAGAAACTCATCCCTGAAAAGATTCTCCAAAATTCCAAGTGATTCATACAGTTCTATCATCATATCCGGATAATAGTTGTCGCAATACTCAATCAATTGAACTTTGTTTTGAAAAGGTACTCCAGTCTGCAAAAGATTACAAGGTAGATATTTTTCAGCAAATCATGGTCTAATTACATTATCAAATACTTATGTAGTAGTGAAACATACCGGTACCCTACATATGCGATAAAAATTAGACTAAGAGTCTGACAAAAACTTGATTAAACAGTCGATTTCCTCACTTGGATTCACTCTTTGTGCTGGTGCAGATGTAACCAAAGTCCTTAGATTTGGATCATTTGACCACTTAGCCCGCCAATTCCATAAAACCTGTGCATGTTTCGGGTTTCTTCCAACAACATTCTTCACGCAATCGACCATCCCTCCAAGTTTGATAATGTTGTAAATTCTAGTTTGTTTTGTCCAAAATCTTGGTGAGCACAGGAATTTTGCAATTGAACTAGACAATGGTTTAAAAAGAAAAATCACAGGTTATTTTATGCGCATTAATTTCATAACATAACAAAATGAATCATTATAACATTTCACAAATGAGGCTATCATTTTCTTTTACATAACATAAATTCATTATGTTTATTATTTAATATGCGAAATAATTAAAACCACATAACATATTCAAAGTTACGCCTAAAAAATTGATACATGTCTTTTTTGTATGCGTCGCTAAATAGTTTATAACCTTCCCTAATTGACAAAAATCCTATAATTTCATAATCTCTCTTCCCTAGTGGTCTCTAGCTACCACTTTCATTGAACCACCCTACCACGCACCTTAACTGAACCTGAAACACCTCCTAAGTTCTAACCCTAACCAAACCGAACCCACCCCACCTAACCCTAACCAAACCGAACCCACTCCGCCTGCCCCGAAAAACCCACCACCATAACCCGAACTCGTATCTCCTCCCCACCACCCTAACTCACCACGATTAAAAAACCAAAAAACAAACCAGCCACCACATCCACCAAACACGGCACCAGCCTCCACATCCACCAAACACGGCACTAGCCACCACATCCACACCCACCACAGCAACAATCGAAAAAAAATATTGAAGATTCAAAAAACATAAATTAGTAACCGAATTGGCTTTGAATGCTTGAATTTGGTTTAAATAGGCCAAATTTGACCATAAAAAGTCTAGATCTAGACTTTTCATGGTCGAATTTGACCAATAAAACCATTAGGGGCGTAGAGGAAGAGATAAACATCGCCGTCACACCGTCACACCACCGGCTGGAAAACATCGCGAAAGGAAGAAAAGTGAGGAAAGAGAAGGGGCGTAGAGGAGGGGTGTAGAGGAAGATCGAGGAGGAGAAGGAAAGAGAAACAGAAATAGAAGAAAGAGGAGGAAAGAGAAAAGAAGAGGAAAGAAAATCCGGGAAAAAAGAGAGGCGGAAGAAAGAGAAAGAGACGAGGAAAAAGACGAGAAAAGATAATCCGAGATTTTTTTATTTAACTAAATATTTCGACGGAATTTCCCTATTTAAGAGTTACGAGTCTAATGACTATTATCTTTAATTTTTTTTAATAAAGATCAATTTACACTATGGGGTCTGCCTAGTTTTTAAAATGATAATTCACTTATTATCACATTAAAAGAAGTAAATTAAATACGAATGATGCATGAACTTTGAAAAATAATACTTTATACGAATTATTAAAGTTTACCCCTTAACAAGCTTTTCTGTTAAAGTGCGAGTTATCAACTTAGTTTCATCATTGTTGATGAGTTGACAATCTATCCAAATTTGATTCAGTAAGCTTCTCAAATCCGTCCAAGTCTTCTCTCCATCATCTACACACACAAATAAATTAGCATATTTGATAAATGGATTACAACACTTAATTAAGAAGAAAAGTGAGGTTGCTGAGTTACACTAATGCAATTACCTTGTATAATTGATTCTGTAACCGCTAACACACGATAAGGCTCATCGTTGCTTATATAGATGCTATTCTTGTCTAAAAATAAATTGATTCCAGAGGAACAACCATGCATGACAATAAACCCCAAATCTCTACATATTTTATTGATAAAATGTTAATAAGATAATAAAAAAAAAGGAGGAAATCATTTGAAAGAGTTTACAAAAACTAATACTTACTGATTAATTAATTTTAACATATCGGTCATTTGAATAGGGATTCCATTAGAATCAAGATACACCAAACTAGAGCGATTATTGTTTATCCAAGTGGATAAGGTTGTTCCAGATATGTGGTGAGCTAAAACATATTTTGTCCCAACTACAGCCGGAGGAAAACAATCCGCAAACCCAAAAGGAGCGTTTTTGTGAGTAGCTGCAAATATCTTATTGGCTATAACTAGTTGATGTTCAACCATGTAAAAGCCCGGATAAGGAGTATTGTTGTCCATAACTACATTACCAGAATACTCAGCGGTAAACTTCATTTTTTCCTTAACAAAACAAAATTTTCGTTATTATTGGTCTTTAGAGCATCATAATCATCATCTCACTCATCAAGTAGAATCAAGTGTGAAATTTGTACTACTATGTTTCTAATGGTAAAATATATTTTACTTCATTCCTTCTAGCTAAATCTTCTTTCTTTTGACTTTTGTTTTTAAAAAATAAAATTGTAAGACAATTATTGTAAGAATAAAGAATTTTATACATGCAAGAAAAATGGATATAATTTATAGTATTTTCACTGAAACAAAATCAAATAAAAAATATAATTACGTTGGAGTTACTCATGGCTCAATTGTATAATATATATCTGTCTATACTAGCTTTACTAAATAAAAGATTTGAAGAATAACAATGAAAGAGATGATGAGGTATAAGAAATACTCTATTAAGTACTCCCTCCGTCCCTATGATTTTGCACCCATTAGATTGATTTTGCACCCATTAGATTTTGGGTGATATTTAGTGAAAAGTGAAATTTAGTTGAAGAATAAGACAAAAAACAAGTGGAGGATAGAAATAAGTGGTTAAGATGGAGAGAGAAAATAAGTTTGTGGATGAGATTTAAAGAAAATAAAGTGTGGTCATTGCCAAAAAAAGAAATGGTGCAAAATGAGTGGGACAAACTAAAAAGGAAAGAGGTGTAAATTAAGAGGGACATAAGGAGTAGTATACATAGGAAGGTATGTAAAGAAAAACACTACGTAAAATTGGGTGTAAGTCATGAAAAAAGAGGATGCATGCAAATATCTTTTGGTTCTCCCTACAATAGTGCATGAAAATACCCATTAATTCTCCATAATAACCAAAAGGTAATTACTGGCTTCTCTAGGAAAATACCCATTGGTTAAATACAATTAAATTTTGATTCTTCATAAAATGATAGCATAAAAATATCCATTGGTTAAATACAATGATGCATGAAAATACCATTGGTTCTCCTTCTCTCTCCTTTGTCTTCTCAATTAAAAGCAACGTGATCTGCAATTTAGAGTACTGCAACTGTGAGCTTTGAACATGGCATTTATACTTCCTCATAACCAATAGTGAAACATATGAATGTAGACTTTAGCATAGCTATACTGACTTGGGCTGGTGTATGTATAGAGGGAGAGGTTGTGAAACAGTACAAACCAGAGCAAACAATATAATAATATTGTCTACCAAGCATAGCGGAAGACTTATTGAAGTCTAGGCTGAATCCAACCTGTGGCTCGATAGCCATAGCAACCAATATCAGAGTATTTAAAAATTTTTCATAACAGTAATACAATTACTTACAACCCAGTTATAAACGAAGTTAATACATTATAAAATATCTATTTTTTTAAAAGACATGATTTGTCAAAATATCATTATAAGTTAACCATCCGAAAACGATGTCCTCGCTATCGCAACACATGACACATAGAGCAACACATCCATCAAACTACTACATTTGTATACAAGTCATTAACAAACATCTCCAATCAAATTCCTTGTTCACTTGGTAACCATTTATAAACATTATTTTATCCAAATCAAAACTCTTTTGAAAGACCATTTGGTATCGACATAAATACGGCTATGAACCTTTAGTTCATAACGAATCAAAACACGGCTATAACTTTACAAGTTATTAGCGTAAATCAAAACTCTTTTAAAAGACCGTTTGGTATCGACATAAATACGTCTATGAACCTCTAGTTCATAACAAATCAAAACACGGCTATGACTTTACAAGTTAATAGCGTAAATCAAAACTCTTTTAAAAGATCGTTTGGTAACGAAAGAAATACGGCTATGAACCTTTAGTTCATAACGAATAAAAACACGACTATAACTTTACAAGTTAATAGCGTAAATCAGAACTCTTTTAAAAGATCGTTTGGTATCGACATAAATACGGCTATGAACCTTTAGTTCATAACGAATAAATACACGACTATAACTTTACAAGTTAATAGCGTAAATCAAAACTCTTTTAAAAGATCGTTTGGTATCGACATAAATACGACTATGAACCTTTAGTTCATAACGAATCAAAACACGGCTTTAACTTTACAAGTTAATAGCGTAAATCAAAACTCTTTTAAAAGATCGTTTGGTGTGGACATAAATACGGCTATGAACCTTTAGTCCATAACGGATCAAAACACTGCTATAACATTACAAGATAACAGCGAAACAATACGACAAATGACAAATATGATATCATTGCAAAACAAAAAAAATTTTATGTACCAAACGTATTTATTCAAAACTCATATTAAATCAATAATTTAACGGCACTTTAAAACGTGGGAATATATGGACCGTCAGGAAGTAGGCTTGATCTAAATCCTGAGAACACGGGGATCTTCATCACCGAAAATACGCTTCTTGCAAGAACGAAACGGGATCGGGGGCTTGAGACCAATCCGAATAACCATTACCTATTATCAAGCTATAGGGTTTCACAATACTCCGGATATAAATATCCGTTGCCAATTCCCAAAAATTGACATTTTTCAATGTCGAACATTTCAATATAAAACAAAACAATAATTCAATTGATTTTCTTTGAAATCAATAATCATACCTCATCTTCATAATACAATATTTCAAGACTCGTATTTTATAATTTAGTAACATACAAAACATGCTTTTGTAATCTCTTTAAATAAATACAATATTTAAAAGCTCATATATAAAAACATATGAACATTATTCAAAACATAATTTAAACAAGGACTAGGAGCAAGGTCAAACAAAGTCAAAATCCACAGTTTCAAACACCAAAAATTATACGATTTTGCTCAAATATCAATAGAAGCAATACCACACCTTATAAAACATAACTTGAACATTGAAATACTTGAATTAAATTTAAAAGATAGGATAGTAGTTTGCTTGTAGGTTACCTTTCTACGCCATGAATAACAATCAATAATTAAAATACCAATCAATTCATCATCAACCATCAACATGTAAAAACTTGAGTTATTATCAATGGAGTTTACCCAATTTTAAATCCCAAATACCCAACTTATATCATATCCACCTAATACCAACTAATCAAATACCCAATCGATACTTATGTTCCCAAATTTGATACTAAAACCAATTACCCATACTAATTAAATAAGAACCTATAAACTCAACAATATCAATCAATAAAACTCAATCGGATGATAAATAATAACCCTAAACACTTGGAGTACTCAATTTGAACCCCAACTTTAATTATGAACAAGCAAATCCAAAATGCTATTTTCAGATTTTCAGGACACCCTGTTAGTATTTTGGGCGTAACTCTCTCATACGAACTCATTTTTGGGCGATTCAACTGCCCACGCAACCGCGACTCGAAGCTCTACAAATCATATGCAGAAAACAGAACCCAGAAATGGCCAGAAGAGGCTCTAAAGCAGCCAAGAACAGTGAGGACAGAATCTAATTTATAAGAACTCTAAATGAACTTTGCTCTTAAAGTTTGAAGATGAATCAAAACTCCAAATTGCAACCACTAATCAAATACTACCACATGAATTAGAACACAAAGAGAACCCAAATGAATCCAACATCAACACTTGAATTAATTACCCAATTTATCTCATAGCTTCTAGTTCCACTTTATAAATCCCATATTAATACCATTTCAGGACATATCATTACTAAAATAGACATAACTATCTCATACGAACTCATTTTGAGACGATTCAAGTGGCCATGCGACCACGACTCGAAGCTCTACAAATTCTAAGCGACACCAGAACCTAGAAACAATCAAAACTGACCCGAAAATGGCCAAAACAGAATGCTCAGTTTTTGAGCTGAAATTTCAATATCCAAATACTAAATTTTATACTAGAAACCAAATAACCCAAATAACCAATTCTAATCAACACAAAAAACAACTCGTGGGGAAGGGCTTTGTCTGCTGCGGCCTGCGCACGGTGGAGGAGAAAAAAATCAGGTGGCCATGAGGGAAGGGAGTGAGAGAAGAGAGAAGAGAGGGAAGGGAGCCGAGGGTTTTCAAAGTGAGGGAAGGTGTGTCGGTTTATAGATTGTAAAATGGGTTTATTTTTAGTTTTGACCCATTAAATTCTATTAAAGCCGTCTCATCGTAAGACAGTTTTATATAAGACATGCTGTAAGGGTATAATAGACGATTTATGAAATAATTAATTGTTAGCATGAATAAGAATTGCATTTAGGAATTTATTTTTCAATACTTTATTTAAATTTATTTTTATAAAGATAAGACAGTAATCAATTAAAAAAATATAATCAAAATATACTTTTATCGAAGTATTCTTTATACGAATTTTCTACATTAAATAAAATATACCTCTTTCTTTAAAATGTTTACAAATGAAATACTTGAGTCAATATTATCTAAATAATAATTTTATTACTCGAATTAACTTACTTAATAACCCCAATCAGCTTAATAAACTTATAATTAAGCTTTATTAAATGTAGTCTATTTCATTCTCCCCAACTTAAATAATTTTGTCCCTGAAATTATACATACTCTTCTGATCATCCTTAGTTATAACGTATAACTCAAATTTCGTGAAATGAGAATCAAATAAACTTTAGTTACTCCCCAGCTTAGATTCAAGACATACTATACCTATACATTTTCGATCATATAAGATGAATTACATATTGGTAACACAACTAACCTCAATTGAATTACTTCAACCCTTTAAATTTGAAACTTCAACCTCGATTTACTTTACGTGATCGTTCACAAGTACTTTAAATCAACCACCTTACTTCAAAATCTTTTATACCTTTAATTACAAATTTTGTCATTTCAACCTTTTTATATCCTTAGTTTGAGATATTGAATCATCAACTTACTTGTTGTTTCACATTTACAATTAAATTTTTAATTAAAAACTCTTATAACTCCCGAGACACTTTGAGATGAATACCTTAAGTCATTTATTGAATCTCATATTCATTAAAGATATCCACAATCATTTTTCTATCAACTTTTGATAACTCAAAACTCGATCATTGTCAACTTACTTCGAATTTTAACATTTATAACCATACTCTTCATTTAATGCTTAAAACTTCAAATTTCATAAGAAATTCATTCGAAATAACTTCAATAACCTTTAGACATTCAAATTCGTACATTTTTTTTTAACCTTTAATAACCAAACATTTCCTCACTTACAAAATCAAACTTCTCACAATTTAAGTATTCTTTAAACTTCCAATTGATCTCTTTCTTTTTCTTAATTCATATTTTACCATGAATAAAACCTTTATAGACTCCCAAAGTTATCATTCACTATTTAAGTATTTTTAGTTTTGACCCATTAAATTCTATTAAAGTTGTCTCATCATAAGACAGTCTCATATAAGACATACTGTAAGGGTATAATAGACAATTTATGAAATAAGTAATTGGTAGTATGAATAAGGATTGCATTTAAGAATTTATTTTTCAATACTTTATTTAAATTTATTTTTATAAAGATAAGATAATAATCAATTAATAAAATATAATTAAAATACACTTTTATCGAAGTAATCTTTACACGAATTTTATACATTAAATAAAATATACCTCTTTCTTGAAAATGTTAACAAATGAAATACTTGAGTCGATGTTATCAAAATAATAATATTATTACTCGAATTAACATATTTAATAACCCCAATCAGCTTAATAAACTTATAATTAAGCTTTATTAAATATAGTCGATTTCAGGTTGTCCCACAGAAGTTGCATGATAAGAGAGTTGTCCTTTTAAGATTCTTCACGTATTGTATCCAGCTCTGTAACGTGGCTTCTTCAAATGCCTGTCAATAATTATAAAACGTAGTGAATTATACGGAGTAATAAGATACTCTACTACATGGAAAGCCAAACTGTCAAATTGAAAGTATCAATATATAACCAATGTAAGGCAACATCTAGGAATGAATTTGATTAAATAATCAAGCATACACAAGCTAAGCTAAAATACTGGATACACATTCAAGGTTCTCAAAACCCAATCTGATGGGATGAGTTGGTGGCAAATCTGTATGAGCAATTTCCTGGAAGATGAATTAAAAAATAAAATAAAAAAGTATGTCAAATAATAAGCTCAATACCCTACTTGCTACTTAAAATATATGTCTAAGCCAAAGCCACAATGTTGAAGAAATATCTTCCGATTTGCAGAGAACGATAATCAGATTGAAATACATGAGAGGTTAGGTACAAGAAAGCTAGACTGGATACTTCATATTTCTATCTTCAAAAGCAATCCTACTATTGAAATGTGTCAACAGATCAACAACATACAATCTCTCATATCTAAACAGCATAAATGCATCATCAAATTAAATATAAATTGCACATCATTTCTCCACAAACCCCTTGTTTCTATACCACCATAGGTAGTCCTTCAAAGCATGTTGCAAACTAAGCATTGATTTAGCAAGCTAAGCATAAAAATAAACAAGTAATCCATTAATCGAATAGAAAATTGTAATTCTCCTCTCAAATACTTTATAATAGAAGATCATTAAATCAATTTTATAGTTTCACTTGTCATTTCATAAATGTTTGTGAACCAACCAAACCGCTCAATCCATAAGTCTAGTATCTAGTATACATATAAATCAGTTTTTTTTGGGAAGTGTAATGCTGGACGACTGGACACACTCATGCTACTTCTGTAAACAAGTGGCAGAATTTGTTATGACTTACGAATTTGTTAGTTTCTTACAATTAAATAATTCTCAGTAATAAATCTAATTATAGCATTTGCTACATGGACTTTATTTTTAATTAGTAAAGATGAAGCTTTTAATGAGTTTGTTTCTTTCGCTAACAAAATACAAAAATCTACCAATAATCAAATTATTCACATAAGGTCAGATCATAGTAAAGAATTCGAAAATTCAAGATTCATGAATTATTGCAATGAACATGGAATAAGTCATAATTTTGCTGCACCAAAAACACCACAACCAAATGGTGTGGTAGAAAGAAATAATAGAATCTTAGAAGAAATGGCTAGAACCATGTTAATTGCTAGTGGTCTACCTAGAAAGTTTTGGGCTGAGGCTGTCAATACTACATGGTATATTTTGAATCGTGTATTAATAAGACCAATCACTTCTAAGACACCCTAAGAATTGCTTAAAGGTGTAAAACCAAATATTTCCTATTTTCGTGTGTTTGGATGCAAATGATTTGTTCATGTTAATGGAAAACGAAACATAGGAAAGTTTGATGAAAAAAGTGATGGAGTAGTATTTCTTGGCTATTCATCACATACTAATGCATACAGAGTTTACAATAAAAGAACAATGAGTGTAGAAGAATCCGTTCACATTATTTTTGATGAAACTAATTTTTTGACAAGTGAACAGGATATAAACAATTTTAAAATAGGTCTTGCAAATCTAGAGGACGATGATGAAGAAATGAAAGTTCAAGATCAAGGAACAGCAGGTGAACAGTCAATTCAAAAAGAAGCAGAAAGGTCTGATCATAATCAGAAACTGCCAGTACATTAGGACCAGCAGACTGTTACCAATCCAGCTGTTCCCACAGATGACAAAGTTGATCCAGTAGCTGAACAGTATGAAAATCAGGCGAATGATCTAGAGCATACTACTGTTCCCACAAGAGAATTTGTACCCAAACCTTGGAAATATCAAAGATATCATCCCCTTGACTTGATTGTAAGTGATTTGAATAAGGGAACACAAACCAAATCCCAAATGAGAAACTTTTGTGCACACTTTGCATTCTTATCATCACTTGAACCCAAGAATCACGAAAAAGCTCTAAAGGATTCCGAGTGGATTGTAGCCATGCAAGCTGAATTGAATGAATTTGAAAGAAATAAAGTATGGCATTTAGAACCCAAACCAAAACACAAAAAGGTGATTGGGTTAAAATGGGTATTTCGGAAAAAATTAGATGAGCATGGAATTATCGTAAGAAACAAAGCAAGACTCGTGGTTAAAGGGTACAATCAAAAAGAAGGAATTGATTATACCGAGACATTTGCTCCGGTAGCAAGGTTAGAGGCTACTAGAATTTTAATTTCTTTTGCTGCTTTCATGAACTTTAAATTATATCAAATTGATGTGAAATGTGCTTTCTTAAATGGCTTTCTTGATGAAGAAGTTTTTGTTGAACAACTTCCAGGCTTTGAAAATACCTCCTGTCTTGATCATGTCTACAAGCTTGATAAAGCTCTTTATGGCTTGAAACAAGCTCCTAGGCAATGGTATGAAAGACTATCAAAGTTCTTGATTCAAAATGACTTTGTTAGAGGTAAAATTAACAAAACCTTATTCTTTAAGAATAGAGCAACTGATATTTTAGTTGTTCAAATATATGTTGATGATATTATTTTTTGTGCCACAAATGAATTGCTATGTAAAGAATTTGCTAACCTTATGAGCACTGAATTTGAAATGAGCATGATGGGAGAATTAAATTTCGACCTTGGTTTGCAAATTAAACAAACTGAAAATGGTATTTTTATTCATCAACAAAAATATATAAAAGAACTTCTTAAGAAATATGGTCTAAACAACTCTAAAACCAACCATACACCTATGGCTACTAGATTAGATGAAGACTTAAAAAGGATTAATATTGATCAAACTATGTATCGAGGCATGATTGGCTCTTTGTTATATCTAACTGCTTTCAGTGTTGGTTTATGTGCTAGATTTCAGTCTAATCCTAAAGAATCACATCTCACAGCAGTAAAACGAATTTTAAGATATTTGAAAGGAACAAATGACTTGTCCCTATTTTACCCTAAAAGTGATGTGTATGACTTGAAAGGTTATAGTGATGCAGATTATGCAGGAGATCTTGTTAATAGAAAAAGCACGTCAGGTATGGTACAATTTCTTGGCTCGTGTTTAGTATCGTGGTGTTCTAAGAAACAGAACACTGCAGCACTATCCACCGCTGAAGTAGAATATGTGGCAGCGATAGCTTGCTGTTCCCAAATGCTTTGGATAATATAGCAGCTAAGAGATTTTGGTATTAAGTTTGAATGCGTTCCTAGTTATTGTGATAATACCAGTGCCATATGCATATCAAAAGATCCAGTGCATCATTCTAGGGTTAAACACATACATATAAGACATCAATTTCTTAAGGACAACGTTGAAAATAAAAATATAATAATCAAGCATGTTAAGACAAATGAGCAAGTTGTAGATATCTTGACTAAACCACTTCCAAGGGAACAACACGAAACAATGAGGTTAGAAATGGGCATGATTAAGCTGCATTGATGTGAGTGACAAACATGATGCTTTGAGGCAAAATGAAAATAGGAAACGTCAATCAACCACAAAAATCTTGATTGAAAAATCAATTATCGAAAGGATCGTACGCATTATTTAAAAGTAAATATTGTGAGTACTATCATGTGTGCATGTTTAATTTGATCAAACCAAAGTAGCATAAAATTTCTATTTATTTTATTGTCATAAAATTATTTCATATTTTTCAATTTCTATATTTTTATATATCCCAGCATTTGCTTTGATGGTTAACGAAATTTAATTAAAAGTGGGAGTCGGATCATTGTAATGCTTCATGAAACCATTAACTTCCCTTTTACACACCTTGTACACACGCCTAAATTAAATAAAGGAAAACAAATGTATTAAAATTCCTTACTATACGTCCACTCACATTCAATATATACACTTCCTCACGCCAAAATCGCTTCATCATTCCAAAACCACAATCTTCAAACTAGAAAACCCTTTCACTCCCTACTGCTCCTTCTTCTCTAGATCACAAAATCGACAATGAAGACCCCAAAATCATCATCTCACAACCGATCAAACAAAATTCCCAAAATGACTCAACCAAAACCTCTAAATGTAGTTCACCCTTCACCACAAATTGCTGCACCAGAGCCTTCATCAAGAGAACAGACGGGAACTCCTGTTGTTTCCAAAATGCATGTAGGTAACAAAAGACCGAGTGACTCTACAATGAACAAATCGTTATCAGCCAAGAGGCCAAAAGTCGCTGTTCCTAGAAACGCTGAAGAATTATCTAAAGAAATGAGCGTAGGATTTGGTCTTGACAAAAACTGGTATGAATCCACCTTCTTTCCACAACTACACGCTATTTTACAAAATCAATTTGGGAATCACTAATGGTCGAATACTGCTGTAATCCAATATACCCTGAATTGATGCGTGAGTTTATCTCAAAATTTTCTATTGATGATGGTATTTGAACTAGTAATGTTAAGGAGGTCAAAATTGAGTTTAACAGTCTGATGTTGGGTGAGTGGCTAGGAGTGCCTGCCACTGGGTTTGATCTGGAAATTTTTGGGCATAAATGAAAAATGAGGAAAGGTTAGCCATAACGTATTGTCTCCTTTGCACAAGTTGTTATACAACATAGCACGTAGATTCATTTTACCGCGTAATTCCAAACGCAATGAAGTTAATCTGCGAGATGCAACTCTAATTTACTGTATGGATAATAACATTAAAATTAACTTTCCTTCATTAATGATTTCTCACTTGAGTGACTGTATTTCAAAAAGATGTGTGATAGGATATGGTGGTTTGTTGACTTGGGTCTTTAGGAAGCTAGGTGTTCCTCTTGAAGGTCAAAACTTTCCCATGGGTCCAAATAACAAAATAGGTGCTAAGTGTCTGAGTAACTTGCACCTTAAATTGAATGAAAATAGGACTCTTGAGAATGTTTGTGAACAATCTAATGTGATATCTGACAACAATGAGGGCACCAATGAAGTAGAAAAAGAAGAAAAAGTTGAGGAGGAGGAATTAAATAATGAGGAGGAAATTTCATGTAAGGGGGAAGCTGAGAAGGAAATTGTGAAGGAAGCTGTGGAGGAAGAAAAAGAGGAATATGATGAGGTTTCTATGCTTAACAAGCAACAATCTGGTTCAACACCTAGGAAGAGTCGCAGGCTAGCTTCCAAAGGCAAAAGACCTATTGTTATTCTTGACGATGACTCAACCTCATACACAACAGATGAACCAAGCCATCCTTCGTCACCTAAGCCAACCACACCTTCATTCCATCACTTTCCTTCACCACCACAGTCACCTATACCACCTTCACCACCACCAGTACACACTTGAACAAACCAAGGCTTAGGTGACACTACAGTTCTTACAGCCCCTCTATTCTCCATTCTTCTGAAACTTAACGAATTGCAGTCCAGCTTCCTTGTTTTTAAAGATGAAATTCGTGTCTCTCTAGCCTCACTATCTGCTCAAATGAACCAGATGGAAGCACGTCTGGGGGAAAAACTCGACACAGTAGAGGTGGACACAGAATATGTGGATGATGAAGCTCCTGCATCTTAATTCCTCCTGCTGCTTTTTAATATCTTTTCAATTCTTGTAACCATCCCTTTTATCAAACAATCTTAATATGTTTTTCATTGTACCAGCTAGGGTACAGTTCCTGTAATTCATACTTTGTTGAACTACATTTCCTTTATGCTACTAACTGTTTGTGAAGTTTAATCCCTGCTCAGCATGCTTGCATTTATTGGTAATTACTTTTGATCAGTGAATCTTGATACTCTCTTTGACTATGTCTATATGATTAGTGTTGTGGTTTAATTGTTCTACTTCTTTTTGATTGATGTCAAAAGGGGAAATATTTTGGCACAAACTTAAATGATGCTAGAGTATGCTTGGTTTTTATCAGTATCTATTCTGTTGTTGTACATTAGGATTGTGGCTGTGTTCTATAATCTGAATGTTATGCTCTATTAATTCATACATGCTCTGATGCTCTGATATATATAATATAATTGAGATGAATTGGATTATATGCTCTGATATATGTGATGATTTATATGAATTAAGCTTTGATCAGTAATAAGTTTAGCAAGTTTAGCTCTGATTAATTGCAACTACTCTGATCTATATGATCTATATGATATGATTTTAGCCTCGGTTAATTTTAACCAAACTGATTGTTTTTAGCTCTGATCATCAAATCAGTAAACTATTTGTTATTTGTTCTGATATTACTGTGATTACTTATGCTCTATGCTCTAATTTTTACTTGAATGCTATAATAAAATTCTTACATTGCGTAGAATCTTGGTAAGTTTTGTTTTATTTAGTTTTATTTGAAATCTTAAGCTATAAACTACTTTCGATTCCTTGATTATGCTTAAGTTATTTTAAGTAATTCTAATTAATAGAGTAATTTGTTTTTAATGTATGCTTGGTAAATTATATTGTAACGAGTTAATTTACTAAGTTATGTAGAGTTGTCTTAATCTCTAGCATGCTCTATAATATTGATTTTACTCTATTTTTTTTTTTATTTTGTTTAAAAGTTTGTCATCATCAAAAAGGTGGAATTTGTTGGACCTCTTGAGTTTTGATGATGGCTACACTTTACTTAAACAAATATGTTTATAGAGATTGTGTGCAGGTCGATATCCGGTCTTGATTATGATCGTTGATAGTACCTATGGCTTGGTCTATGGAAATGTACGTGTCAAAAGGATCTAAAAGATGTTAGAAGAAGTATATCGCTTGGGATGTAAAATGGAGATAGAAGGTCTATTGTTCCCAAGTTGGATGTACTAACAAAATTGAAAAATGGAGACAGTGCACTATTCCTGAACTGGAGTCAGCTTATGTCCACTGAAAATTCAGATTATTATTTTTTAGTTATTATTTTTTAGTTGATGTATTAATTAAACGTAATCAGTTGCATTTATAAATTATTGAAGTTAATTGGCAAAGTATTTTCCAAAAATTATTAATGTTTTTAATAAGCCTTTATTTTAGGATCTATATTTAGTGAATATTGGAGTTACTAAATATAGGAACAACAGCTGTTGAAAAAGAAGTCTTAGCTATTATTAGAATAACCGATCCTAAAATTAGTAAATAAGTAACCATCCCTAATATTAGTAAATAGTAACTGTCCCTATCATTAGCAAATCTTAACCGTATCTATATTTAGCTTAAAGTACCCGTGGTTATTATTGGAAAAAGGGAACTGCAGCTAATTTTAGTATATGGGAACTGCTGCTAAAGGGAACAGTATCTATTATTAGTATATGGGAACAATGTTTATTATTAGATAACTGTGGGCTTGAATTTGTCAAGATTAATACCTATTTTTAGAGACTAACCGTAAGATGACCTTGGATCTTAAGATCAACATTATTCTCCTTATTATTTGGGATAAGGGAATAGTGAGTAGTTACCACCTTTTTATTAGGGAAATTGACTCTCTATATATATTGTACTCGGTTGTTCCTCAAAACTTGCCTTGGTATGAGCCATTAAATCATACGTGTTTTTGGGAAATTTTTACAAGAAAATTTTGTTTTTAAAATTGCCAATTAATTTTATAATATTTTCTTGTGCAACTTATTGATTTTATTTTGGAGAATTTTATCCTTATTGTAAGAGTTTTTGAGAGTCTTTGTAATTAGACTTGGGTAAGTCTAAAGGGGGTTAGATAGCTTTGAGTGAAGCTTGTGAAGAGTATAGCTTTTTGGTGAAGCTAAGAGAGTTGCTTTGATTGAAGCAATTGAAGAGAGAAGTTGGCCTAGTTGATGCGCTTCGAGTGAAGCAAGGTGTTTAATGTAATTGTAACGAGTTGCCTTAAACATAGTGGAGATTTTAGAAATCCCGTGGGGTCGTGGTTGTCCTTCTATTTAGGCCTAGAAGGTTTCCACGTAAAAATCTTGTTGTCTCTTTCATTATTTCGCTCTAAGTTTAAGCTTTATTTATTTTATTTAATTCCGCAAAAACAGGGCAAAAACGCTTAAACTCGTAACAACAACAATTCACCCCCCTTCTTTGCCGAATGCCTTCTGTAACCCCACGCGGACGTCTCCTTTTCTGACTACCCTCCCATTGTGGTCTTTCCCTAAGACCATATGCAATGTGTGAACATTGCCTCTTAGGGTGAACTCCCCCGTAGCTTCTTTTTCCTTCCAGCCCATCTATTCAAATAAAAAGTGACATATATAACAATTAGTATAAGTAAGTCAAAGCCAAAGAATATAAGACAAATCAAGAATATACTTAATAATTTAAAAAACTCACCACAGCATCAGCAACCTTTTTCGTTCCCGGATCATTAATTGTAAATTTGCCACTTGCATCTCGGGAATGAAGCCCGCAATACCAATCTCGCACCCGATCTCCAGCAGGAGTATTCGTGGATGCTGAGGTAGTCGTACATGAGGGCGTGGATGAACTTTTATTGGGGTATAAACCCGCATCCATCCACTCTTTTCGGACCTAATCGTACGTGTTTTGGCCCAAGCGATGGTAAAACTTCCTTTTGCTTCGTGATTCAGAAGCTTTACCACGCTTTTCCTAATTAATCAATAGAAATCAAATGTCATATATTAGTTTAATGACTGAATCAATAGAAGTAAATTCAAATAAAAAATTGTAATATAATATGAAATACTTACAACTTCAATGGGAGTTGTTCTTTTGGCAACAAAAGCCTCCCATTCCCTCTTTGATATTTGACTCCATATTTCGTAGGGCATCTTTGAAGGTGCTTGCTCTCCACCTTCATTTCCCATTTTGACCTTTTTGGTCGTACGGGCACGCTTTTTCGTGATCCAGCTAGTTACTAGCTTGGATTTAAAATATCTGAATCTTTCAGCAACAGCTGAAAGAAAAACATTCTTCTTCTCCTGATCGCTCTCGATGTGAAAAGATTCTAAAAAAAAAATTATATTTATTAGTGTCAATTAAATTAATTTTAAAATGAAACTAAATGAATAAAAATAGTAAAGTTATTACCACAGTATCATTCCATAGAGAGTTCTTCAAACCCTCTGAAACCTTGTTCCATGCGTGCAATATGGAAATCTTGCGGCCATATAGGCACACTTGTTTTCCATATTGCTTACGCCATTTTTCGCAGGGTTGACCCAATGCATTGTATTCCAAATGCATGGGTTCTGTGACTTTGAGGTTTTTCGTAGGACCTCGCGCTTTTCTTTTCTTATTGGTGGTGGGAGCATCCATTATTGGTGGGGCGTCTTCAGTCTCAAAATCATTGTAAAGTGGTGGAGCGTCTTCAGCCATATGCTCGTATCTCACAATTTGGTCCTCTTCAGTGTCGTAACTATGATGCTCATTATCCGAGGTCTCAATCTCGGGGACAATTTCGTCTCTGAATAGATGCATTGTATATCAGTACCTGAAATAGTATGAATAGAAATATATTATAACACAAGCTAAATAATATTAAAAATATGACTATGATTTATAATTCTAATACGTTCAACACAATAATATATACCAAATAGTGTTGTGTGCAAAGTTCCATGCAAAACAAACCAAGTTTGAGCTACTTTATGCGCGAAAGTGCTAAAAAAACTTTAGAAAGCTTAAAATTCATACCTTGTGAATCACTTAATTCAAATGTATTCCTTCCGTGTGATCTACATGCATATAACCAACATCTACATCATCTTGATCCACTGATTTTGGATTGATAAAGGGCGGGGAGTCTTCAAAAGCTTCATATTCTTCCTCAACCTCAACATAACCTAAACCAAGGATACGTCTCTTTCCTAGTGCAACAATAGACCATTTTTTATCAGACGGGTATACAATGTAAAATATTTTCTTGGCGTGTATGGCTAGTATGAATGACTCTTCACTATCACGCAAACGACCTAAGTCTACAAGAGTGAATCCACAAGGGTCGTAATTTTTTATACATTGCCGATTATTATCTACCCACTTACATTTGAAAAGACGAATAGTGAAAGTAGAGTAGTCAAGTTTCTTAAGATTTGGGGTTGCGAAGCATATGTTAAGAGATTAATTTTTGAAAAAATTCACCCAAAATCAGCCAAGTGTTTCTTTGTGGGACACCCAAAAGAAGCCAAGGACTATCACTTCTACATCAAATCCGAGAACAAAGTGTTTGTTGCTTGTGATAGTGTCTTTTTAATTAGAGAAGGAGCTCCTTTCCAAAATGACAAGTGGGAGGAAAATCGAACTTGAAGAAGTTCTAGAGTACTAGCAACATAGTTAACTTGACAAAACGGACATGGTTGGGTGTGTAGGGCTGGGCATGCTAGCAAAGTAGCCCTAGCCATCGCGTCGCGCTAGGCATGGACTAGCACAGCCCGCAAGCATCGCAAGCATGGTGCCTTGCGTGCTTGCTAGCATGCCAAGTTAAGCACCCAGCCCATCGCTAGCCCGCAAGCATCACAAGGCTAGGCCTTGCTATCGCAAGCGTTGCAGGCATGGTGCCTTGCGTGCTAGCTAGCATGTTAGGGACTATCATCCAGCGCCTCGCTAGCACGGAGCATCGCAAGTCTGGGCCTCGCTAGCAATTCGTGTTGTGCATGTGAGTGCTGGACTATGCATGCTTGCGAGGTGAGCAGCGCCTAGCACTAGCAGCCCTTGCTAGGTAGCGCCCAGCACACGTTGTGCAACGGCAGTAGCCCATATGGCGTGCGTGGTTTGCTAGCTGTGCACATGCGAGTGCTAGCTGGCCTGCTAACACAGCCAAGGCGCCAGGCGCCAGAAAGGCTGAATTGCAGCCAGCTGTCTCTAGGCCAGCTCACGGTGAAGGAGGGGACCAAAGGGGTTGGTGCTTGGCTTGGGGAGCAAGGCTCTTTGGTCGCCCCTTGGGTGGTCCTCACCTACGCTTTCCCTCCTTGTGACACTTCGTAATGTGGTCATAATAATACGTTCCTACTCCATGACCGTAGTGGCTCAAATAAGTCCGGGAAAATGCTCCAAATCCGCAATTTCCTATAAAACAATACCACAACTACGGAAACACTAAACGCTTATTAGTAGTTAAAGTGGCTCCAAAGAGCTAATAATATTCCTAAATATGACCAAGGGACGGGGGTAAATCTCTATATAAAATGAACATATGAAACTCCCCTAAGCCAAACATTTATTTGTCCCAAAGCAAAGAGCTCATCAATGAACACATAAAACATACTTCACCCCAATAATCAATTCAAATGAAGCATAACCAATTCAAGGAAAATCTAACAAATATGCATCAAAATCAACCAATCAAATCCATCCAACCATTCATCTTCCCTAACAATTGTCAAGTAGAGCAAACCACAAGTGTATATGGAATTTAAGACTAGTGTTCATGCATTCTTCACTCTCTATCTGACGGATATAAGATGCATCTGATTGCTCTCCATCCAACCCCCTTAATGTGAACAATGCCCTCCCAAACTCACAACACTCGTGTGTTTAAGAAAACAAGCACTGAACCTAGTAGTCGACTCGGAATATATCAAATCATTCTTTGCATTGATAAACAACTAATTTCACTATGCACAAAGGTTCAAAGGTCTTCTAACTTCTAATGTAAGGCTAGGGTAAATGGTTGGATAAATTTTGGAAAATGTGAGAGTAGAGTCATGCTTAAGGGAGCTAAAATCCTAATAAATAAAACCAAGGTCAAAAATATATAATGACCAAATCATCTCCAACACAACTCAACTCTATAAAATTCACCAAACATCCAATCCAATATTTCAGAAATTTTCCAACACTTACAATTCACTCATATATACAAAAATATAACATTATGAAACTTGAGTCAACAAACAAACTTTGAACCTTTTTTTTTCTTTCTGATTTTTTTCTTTCCTTTCGAGCAACCTTCATTAGAACACTTGATCATTGAAACATTTTTTTTCTTTTGCTTTTTCTTTTCTTTTCATCTCACAATGGAAATTTTCAACTTCAACAACAATTAACTTTTTTCCAATCCAACAAATAAAAACAAAAAAATAACATCTCAAATCCACCCAAAATGTGCTAATTATGTGCTTGTAATGTGGCTAATAAACAACAAAAGTTCAAGGCAACAACATGAGTAGCAAGAAGGGAAAAAATGTATCTAAAATCGTCTAAAGGTCACCTAAAAGAACAAATGCCTTCGCCTCCTCAATGTGCATAATAATGAGTCATACAAACATTACTTAAAGGTTGAAACCAATACTCAACTTCATTAACATACCAGGAACTATCACACAATTCCTAACCAAATCAACTAGCCGAGCACCAAATCCACAAATAGTTGGACAAAATGGACTCATATTAGAGCATCCAAGCAATCAAACATCAAATCATGACTAACTTATCCACAATACTCATCATCATATACCAAGAATCAAAACAATTTTCATGTATCGGGAACAGGGAAGCAGATTTATCATTCATTGGATCTTATTTTTGAATTTTTTTAAAAATTTTTTTCAAAGCAATAAATCTAACTCGAAAGCAAAAAATCTATACTATAAACACACCAAAAATAAAAGAGAGACAAGAAAGATACCTACATTCGAAAATTTCCTCCAAGCCAAAATCAAACAATGTCCTCATTGACTCGTGAATTAGCCCTATATGGCTAATCATTACCATCCTCATCTATCGCACCAAATCCTCCTCCACAGCCACCTGCACCGCCAGAAGAACTGCCCCCAAAACGAAAGTCATGGTCGTAGCCAGAAAATGAAGAGTAGTTAGTGTAAATACCACGAGAGTTGGGATCCACGTATCCCTAGGGTTGTGGCTGGAACAAGTCAGAATAAAGAAATTTAGCAGGAATAGCGCCACGACGAGCATAGTTGTCGTACATGGGTTAAAGTTTCCTACCAGTGTTTCGCTCAACATAGCCCACCTTCTGGTCAAGGGAACCAACTAGCCTTCTAAAGTCACCTACTTGTGCCCTATGCTCCCTCTGAGTCTCCTCTATCCTACCTATCGCCTGACCTATACTTTGTAGGTCCCAAATGGTCTCGGGGTCTGGCTTAGGCTGGTGCGGGGGTGGCTGAGGCACATAGGGTGGTGGAAATGGTACCTTATGGTGTGGCTGTGGTGGAGATGGTGCATGTGGTCGGGGCTGTGGCCGACCCTGGGCATGCGAAACTAAAATATCATAAGTGTAAGACTCTTGCCCAAGGAGAAGTGCGGTCAACTCGGTGTTACGAAGAGGGAAAAGGCGTGCATAATCCTTCCCTAACTTTGCTATGGTTAGGTTTAACCTAGTTCTAAAATTGGAAGTACGACAAGTTCATAAGAGTATCCCCTCCACAGTTGGTCAACCTCTCGTATCTAGACTCATGAAACCCCCTGATCTTAATCGCTATCCTAGTGATTAGGCCACCACAATGAATGGGGGTCTTAACATTGTTACTACAGGTATTGGCGTGCCTACTCAAATGGGTAATGATGTATCTAGCAATGTTCAGTTTCCCGTACCCATCAAAATAATGTACAAGGATAGCTAGCTCATTGGTTTGGGTGTTCTGCAGTTCATGACGAGCTAGTAAACAAGTCCTCGAAAATCCTTGGAAGATTTTAGGGATGGGGTGGTGGAAAGGGAGTGCGCTAGCATGTTGTGAATTCGGGCAAGGTTTGCCCTACAAAGCAAGATAAATATAATCAACCTTATAATCTTTATGCCATTGGGTGGGGGGAAGAGTATGAAGTTCAAATAAATTTCCAAATTCGACATAAGTTAAATTAACATTTCTATTATTCAACTGAAAATGCAAATTCGGGCCATTATTTGATCGAACCACATTTAAAGAGGATAAAAATCGCATGTCAATTCTCTATATGTGGGATAATGCATATCTACAAACTTTCGCATGCTAATATCGTTCATAAACATCTAACATGCTCATATAAACCAAAAGAGTGAAGGGTGTATCGGTGTAACCACAAAGAAGGATATACATCCCGTTCGTAGAGGTTTATGAGTCGTTCACGTTGTTGCAAAGTAGTAATTTTGATCATTGGCCACTAAGGTAGTTGTAGAGTCGGGTCAATCGGCGCACTCGAGCCCGAACCGCGTCCACTTTGACTTCTAGCCCTCTTTGTCGTCATGTGGTATGTGGGTCTTAAAAAAATCTATTCAAGACTGAACCAAATTGGTATAGTAATGTAAAGGATAAAGAGAGGAGAAAAGGATAAAGAGAGGAGAAAAGTATGTAAAAATTTTCGATTTTCAGTGAGAATTGGAGGAGAGATCTAAGAGAGAAAGTAGAGAAATCTTAGGTTCTAGAGAGAGAAACAATGGAGGAAAGGGAAAGAAAGAAGAAAGGAGAAAGAAGAGGAAAGCTAAAGAGAAAATATAGGTGCGCCCAGTCGGGCAATCCGGCAAAATTAAAATCACTAGGCTCGAGCCCAGTCACGCGGGTTCTCGCCTGGTCGGGTAAATTTTGACACTTTTTCGTGTTTATTCTCTCACCTGGTCGGGCGGATTCTCGCCTAGTTGGGCAAATTTTACTCGTAAATAGTGTTCCTCTCGCGCCCAGTCGAGCTCGCTACAGCACTATTATTCCGATTTTTTTGTCTTCTTTTCTTCGAAATTTGGCTAACTCTTTTTCTCCAACATGTACAAAATACTTTAAAACACATTAAATTCCCTCTCTGTCCTTCTCAAGAAAAACAAAAATAAGGGAAAAATTATACCAAAAAGCAAGAAAAATACGGGTTGCCTCCCGCAAACGCTGGTTTATCTAAGTCCCGCACAACCCTCTTACCATATGTCGATCAAAATGAGATTGAATCGATTAGGTTAAGTAACTTAACTACACCACTCGTAGTTAAGTTACTTCACCTAATCGATCGGGTGGGATTTTCACTTCGGGCTTGATTTTCGCAACTTGCTCATTTTTCTCCATCTATTCATCTTCATATCCAAGCCCTACACAATTTAGAGCTCTTTCTATAGCATCCACTTCATCTTTCCATATATTAGTTTTTCCTACGGAAGATGCAACACGATATACAGGCTCCAAGGGGTCTCTAACTAGAGCTTGGGGCTTATTAGAAACATTATTTACATCAACCAGACCAATACTAAAGCACTTTTCCTCTAACATTGGGCTTTTAGGGAAATTATTTAAATTAAAAGTAATTTTGTCATCCCCTACACATAATGTAAGTTTTCCACTTTTCACATCTATTATTGCCCCTACAGTATGAAGGAATGGTGTACCCAAAATAATCGGAATTTGCAAATCTTCCTTCATTTCAAGAATAACAAAGTCAACAGGTATATATAATTTACCTACTCTAACAGGAACATCCTCTAAAACACTTAAAGGGTATTTAATGGAACGATCCGCCATTTGTAGAGTAATATTGGCAGCTTTTAATTTACCCATATTTAAATTAGGGCTCACAGATAATGGCATAACACTTACACTAGCACCCATATCACATAAAGCTTTATCAATTATCAGATTACCAATGTGACAAGGAATAGAAAAGCTACTCGAATTTTTTAGTTTAGATGGAAATTTACTCTGTAATATAGCACTACATTCTTCAGTAAAAGCAACTGTATCTACCTCACTAATAGATCTTTTCTGGTCAAGATTTCTTTCATAATTTAGAATATGCATGAACTTGAGTAATTAATTCTGTGAAAGGAACTGTTACCTACAAATTCTTGACAACCTCCAGAAACTTACTAAACTACTTATCTAACTTACTCTTAAGATGTCTATTTGGGAATAGGAGATTGATAACTGGTTTCTGCACATCTCCACTCTTGTGTTGAGTTGTAACTTTCTTAAATTGGTGTTGTAGCCTACAATGTATCATCAGAAATGTTAGTTTTACTCTAGGGACCTGCAGGGCTAATAACAAAAATATTCGGTCTAACGGAATCGGGGTTAGCATTTTTTGTAATGATAGGTTCATGATCTTTGGGCATAGAAGGCCCATCGTATTTTGAACCACTTCTCACAGTAATTGCATTCACGTGATCTATAGGTTGCACTGGCCGCGATGGTAGGGCTCCCTGCTGGCGTGTTTATAGAGAAGAGGAAAGTTGCGCAATTTGATTATCCTTGATCTTATTATGTGCTAGGATCGAGTCAATTTTCACATCTCTTATCTGCATCTTTTTTTACATATTAACTAACATCGTTTTGATTTCTGATAAGCCAGAGTCAGAAGGAGTAACAACTTGTTGTGGTCTCTGATGTGGAGGTTGGTAGTGACTCTGCTGTGGTTGTTGTACCTGTGGTGGGGGTTTAAGCACATTCTTACCATTGTACGACATATTTTGGTTATTCTTCAACCCTGCATTGTAGGCATTAGAGTATGGACTAATTTGCTTATAAGTCTGAAAAGCATTAAACTTTTCAAGCGAATTGATACATTCCTGCGCCTAATGACCTAAAAGACTACGATTTTCACAAATTATTGTAGAGTTAGTACCAATAGTAGAAACATTAACAACGGAAGATGAATTAGAATTATTAATATTGTCTAGTTTCTAGCTAATAGCAGTTAATTGTGCTTACAAAAAGGATATAGAATCGACTTGGTGTTTTCCCTTATTTGCAAATCCTCTGGGATTCCCATATTGGGAATTATGAATAGCCATCTCTTCAACAACATTGTTCGCTATATTCACATCCAAATTCATAAACCTTCCGTTAGCTGCAGAGTCCAAAGTCATTCTTGAATTATATCCAAGACCGTTGTAGAACGCTTGCATTATTTGCCACTGTGCTAGCCTATGATAGGGGTATTCTCTCTGCAATCCTTAAATCTCTCCCAAGCTTCGTATAAAGATTCATCTACTTCTTGGGAAAAATTTTGGATCGAAGTCCTTAACAAAGTTGTCCTCTCTACAAGGTAGTATTTATTATAAAAATTCAAACAAGAGAAGGGAAAAAGAATCTCCTTCGTGACCCCAGCTTGTCTGATAATGTTGCAATATTGGCAAAAATCTAAGATGTGAAGATTTGGATCTTCACCCTAAGCTCTGCTGAATTTCTTCCTTTCGATCATAGTAATAAACTAGGGATGCGGTTCATCCTGCATTGACAGTTCTGGTTACCAAAAATGGCCCACTTAGAGCTCTCGATTCCTTGGCACGGCTCAACAAAGCAGCCGCACCGTCCTACCTATTTAAAGTTTGAGAATAGGTTGAGGGCGTTGCGCCCCCGATGCCTCTAATCATTGGCTTTACCTAATAGAATTCATGAATGAGCTCCAGCTATCCTAAGGGAAACTTCGGAGGGAACCAGCTACTAAATGGTTTGATTAGTCTTTCGCCCCTATGCACAAGTTTGATGAATGATTTTGCACGTCAGTTTGCTTCGGGCCTCCACCGGGGTTTCCTTTAGCTTCGCCCCGCTCAGGCATAGTTCACCATCTTTCGGGTCCTAACAGGTATGCTCTCACTCAAACCCTTCTCTGAAGATCAACATCGGTCGACGGTGCATCCCACAAGAGGATCCCGCCAATTAGCTTCCTTGCGCAGTACGGGTTTACTCGCACACATGTCAGACTCCTTGGTCCGTGTTTCAAGACAGAACGAATAGGGGCCTGCAGGCCGACGCTTGGAGCGCGCAGGTGCCGAGGCACGCCGTGACGGCGCGCGCTACCTATTACAATTGAGGGGACGAAGCTTCCGGAAACCGGGGTTCAGCCGTTCCAAATCCGACCGAGGCGCATCGCTGGCACCCATCCGCTTCCCTCCTAACAATTTCAAGCACTCTTTGACTCTCTTTTCAAAGTCCTTTTCATGTTTCCCTCGCGGTACTTGTTCGCTATCGGTCTCTCGCCCGTATTTAGCCTTGGACGGAATTTACCGCCCACTTAGGGATGCATTCCCAAGAAACCCGACTCGGCGACAGCGCCTCGTGGTACGATAGGGTCCGGGCACGACGGGGCTCTAACCCTTTATGGCGCCCCTTTCCAGGGAACTTGGGCCCGGTCCGCTGCAGAGGACGCTTCTCCAGACTACAATTCAGACGGCAAAGCTGCCCGATTTTAAAGCTAGGCTATTCTTGGTTCGCTCGCTGTTACTAGGGGAATCCTTATAAGTTTCTTTTCCTCCGCTTATTGATATGATTAAACTCAGCGGGTAGTCCCGCCTGACTTGGGGTCGCAGTGGTTGGTCGCCCTCGGGCAACACTCTAGGGTCCTCAAGGCCACAAGGTCCACGCACTGTACACCACCAATCGCCACAGCTGCTCGCAACGATGGGCTCCTGTTTTAGGCCTTCCACGCCCGGTGAGGCATGGAAGACCATGCTCCTTGCCCCTCCCACAGCTAGGCGGGTTGGGGGAGACGCAATGCGTGACGCCCAGGCAGACGTGCCATGGCCGGAGGCTTCGGGCACAATTTATATTAAAAAACTCGATGGTTCATGGGATTCTGCAATTCACACCAACTATCGCATTTCCCTATGGTCTTCATCGATGCGAGAGCCAAGATATCCGTTGCCGAGAGTCGTTTAATACACAATATTGGGTGCATCCACTCTCATGCGCCGGTGACCTGGGCACCAGACGAGCAAACTCAAGTTCATGTTCCTTAGCGCAGACCGCGCCGGGGTTCGTTGTTGCATCGAGCAGCACCCCTCAGAGAGGAGCACCACCCAACGTCGGGAGGAGGGGGCAATAGCTCGTCCGTAAGGCTTCGCTAGGGCACCCCGCTCCACTTACGATAAACATGTTCGCTGGTCAATCTGCTAGGCAGGTTTCGACAATGATCATTCCGCAGGTTCACCTACGGAAACCTTGTTACGATATCTCCTTCCTCTAAATGATAAGATTCAGTGAACTTCTCGCGAAGTCACTGGCGACGAACCGCCCATGTCGGCGCGATCCGAACACTTCACCGGACCATTCAATCGGTAAGAGCGACGGGTGGCGTGTACAAAGGGCAGGGACGTAGTCAACGCGAGCATATGACTCAAGCTTACTAGGAATTCCTCGTTGAAGACCAACAATTGCAATGATCTATCCCCATCATGATGAAATTTCAAAGATTACCCGGACGTGTCGGCCAAGGCTATAGACTCGTTGAATACATCAGTGTAGCGCGCGTGCGGCCTATAACATCTAAGGGCATCATAGACTTGTTATTGCCTCAAACTTCCGTGGCCTGGAAGGCCATAGCCCCTCTAAGAAGCTAGCTGCGAAAGCATACCTCCGCATAGCTAGTTAGTAGGCTAAGGTCTCGTTCATTAACGGAATTAACCAGACAAATCGCTCCACTAACTAAGAACGGCCATGCACCACCAACCATAGAATCAAGAAAGAGCTCTCAGTCTGTCAATTCTTACTATGTCTGGACCTGGTAAGTTTCCCCGTGTTGAGTAAAATTAAGCCGCAAGCTCTACTCCTGGTAGTGCCTTCCGTCAATTCCTTTACGTTTCATCCTTGCGACCATACTCCCCCCGAAACTCAAAAACTTTGAATTCTTATAAGGTGTCGGCGGCGTCCTATGAGTAACATTCGCCGATCCCTGGTCGGTATTGTTTATGGTTGAGACTAGGACGGTATCTGATCGTCTTCGAGCCCCCAACTTTCGTTCATGATTAATGAAAACATCCTTGGTAAATGCTTTCACAGTTGTTCGTCTTTCATAAATCTAAGAATTTCACCTCTGACTATGAAATACGAATGCCTAAGACTATCTCTTTTAATCATTACTCTGATCCCAAAGGCCAACACAATAGGACCGGAATCCTATGATGTTATCCCATGCTAATGTATACAGAGCGTATGCTTGCTTTGAGCACTCTAATTTCTTCAAAGTAATAGTGCTGGAGAAAAGACTTGGCCAATCAAGGCAAGGAGTGCATCGCCGGCAAAAGAGGTGAGACGATAGGTGCACACCGCAAGGTGGACCGATTGTACTGAAAGTTAATAGGAGGTCAAATACTCTCTAGAAGGGGGGGGAGGTGAATAGAGAGTACAAGCATAAAAATTTTTGTCGGGAAGATCGTTTCAAGAGATTGAGGAGTCTGTCAAAACTGTTTTCTGGAACAGTTTTAGAACGAATAATAAAACTATAACGTATGTGCGGAAAATAAACTTTTAAGATTAACACACGATATGTTCACGAGGTTTGGTTCTAAAAAACCTACTCCCCGCCTATAGGTTCTCTTTCAACCCATAGCATTTAAACGTCTTTTATTAATCCCACTTTAAGACAAACTAGAAGATCTCACTATCTGCTCTCAACCACGTTCTTCCCCTTGAAGAAACGTCTTACGAGTCCCTTTAATAAAAGCAAATCCCAATCTCACAATAGAGATTAGAAGTCGAACACTTCAAAAAGTATTCTAAGTTAGGCGTATTAAACTATGAATAATCTAACTCTTTTTTTTAAACACTTAAACCTATTACAAATTGTAAGAGCTAGATGAACTAAAAATTACAACTCTTTAAACACATAAAGAATATTACAACAAAGAAAGATGTAAGAAGAGGTGCATCCTTAATTTTGAAATGAAGCCTTGTATATATAGATGTTACGCCTTAACACATCCTTGTAGATCAAGAAAGCTTCATCCGTTAATTTTGTTGATCTGGATATTCTGAGCTAGTCTTCAAGACTTTGGGCTTTATTTCAAACTGACGTGTACTGACAGCTAAGATAATTTCGTCATTGTGTGCTGTAATTTGTCTTTAATAACCAATGCTATGCTGCCACGTTAGTGCTCATACAAGATAATGAAAACTAAGCAAAAACCAGATATATCAACGTGTAAATAATTATTCAAAGTTAATTCCTATATTTAGTATTAATTCAAATAGTCATTTCCTATTTTGAGCGTTAATTCAAATATCATCTTATTAATAGGAAACTCTATAATTATCATAACAACTTATTTAAATTCAATTATAACCGTGTACTATAATTAACAAAACATGTGTACCGTGTACTTTAACAATTTAATCAACTAAGTATATATCTCAATTAAACACACATTTTAAATTCAAATTCAAACATAAATTATTCGAACGTTTAATATAAGACGTGTTATAATATATTCAAACTTAATTTCAAATAATATCAAAGTTAATTTTAATGAACCTTGATCTATTAAAATATTTCAAATATAATTTTAAAGAACCTTGACATATTAAAATATTTCAAAGTTATAATTACGAAACTAACCTTACTATAAACGTAATTATCTTCAAGACATTGAAACGTATTTAAAGACTTATAAATTTAACCTTAAGATAAGCTTAAGTTATTTAAGCATATTCCAATAATTCGAACTTAAATATGTATATCACTTATTCAATTTATATCTAATATTATTTTAGACGTACTTAAACAACTAAATGTAATTACTTAATTTATTTGTTTAATTAATATGTGTTCTGAATTATCATCATTTAAGAGAGTTAAGTCTTGAATCTCCCCCTTGATGAAAGTCAAAACCATATTTTCCTAAATCATATTTCTATGTTAACATGAATTGAAAACATGATAAGAATAGACAATATAGCATTAAGCAGAATATTTTCAAGAATTTTAAAAAAATTTCAAAACAAAACAATATAAACCAATGAATTTTCATGCGTCTCATTATCACAAACGAATAAGATTTCATGCTTCATTATCACAAGTAAGCAAGTAACTAATCACAATACATGCAAATATAATAATCATTATTGTATTGTAACATCATATCATCATATCAATGCTTTAACAACAAAAAAATCAAAATCATGATTATCAAACGTCATGAACAATAATTAAACAACATGATCAAGAACAATAATCAGTAACTATGAACTTATCATCAAACATGTATCATCAAGTAACTATGTTTAAGAATTAAGATAAAAAAAAATAAGCATCTCCACTTATTAAAATAATATCTCCCCCTTACTAATAAGATTAACCATAATGAATGCACATGAATGCAAACAAGTTTACATATCTCCCCGAAGAATATTTTCCCCAAACATGAATGTATAAACAATCCAGCAATAATCAATATGCACTAATAAACTAAACTAAAACTAATATCTATGCAACATGATATGTATCATACAAAGCATAACATGCAAAGCAAGCAAACAAATCAGCAACAATCAAACCAAGCAAACAATAAACAGAAATTAACTAATTACATATCTCCCCCTTTTGACTTTCATCAAAAATAATTAGGGAGTAAAGCATTGGGATTGTTAATAAAAAAAAAATACTATTTGTCGAAAAATAAAAATTGTTCATCAACCATTAACAACTAAAATTACTTCCTGGACCTGGTCTTCCTTTTCTTGGAAGGTTTGGTTGGGCCAGGGGAAGTATTGATTGGTGTAGCTTCAGCAATGGGTGGAATTGATTGAATGGGGGTAGCGTCAACAGCATCAAGATTGGCTTCTTCTTCCTTTTCTTGCTCCTTCTTCTTTTCATCAGCCTTTTCGCCCTCTTGATCAGCCTCCTTTTCTTTGGAAACCTCCTTCTCTTTCTCAACTTCCTCCTCTTCTATAGTTACCTCCTCAACTACCATTCCCTTCATGTCCTTCATAAAAAAGACTAGCATAAAAGTTAATGAGGACACTTTATCATGCAATTCAAGAAAAGACACTTTGATTCCTCAAACTTCAAAATCAAGGGACTCTAGACGAGAATGGGTAGTCTGATTTTCCTTAGAGTGAGGTTCTAAACGACCTATCTCTTTCCCATGTAATTTCTCTAACTCCTCTTTCTCTGTTACAGGTAAATTTGAGTATAACTCATATTTACCTCCAACTTTAAAAATCCTTAAGGAGGACAAAACAATGTTGGAAAAAGATCGGGGGCCTGAATAATCAACCTCCTCTATATCAGTTTGAGGTTAAAATGATCAAAAATAAGGAAAAGAAGATTTGCATATGGGAGGGCCAAATTATGAAAACTAGAACTGTAGAATCTCATTTTTGGAATGATCAAAGAGGCATAATCAATGGACTTATGAGCAACAATTTTCCACATTAAAATCAAATGAGAATCAGAGACCAACTCACATGATGTTCCTTTGGAAAATACGATTGTAGCAATCAGATTGTAAAAACGTTTACTAGATAAAGTCAATCCATTATGGGTTAAATGTCTAGTTGGAGAGAAAAAGGTGAGAAGGCAAGACAAACAAATCTTTAGCATTTTGAAAGGCAATAGAATTTGGGGTAGGATCATCAACAACATTTGAGAAATTAAACAACTCGTTAATAAGGGTTTTAGTAATAACGATTTCTTGACCCTTTACAAAACTTCTCAAGGCAGGGAAACCATCTTTGGCTATGAATGAGAGATTATAGTAGAAAAGCTTTACCAAGGTAGGGTAAGAAACAGATCTAGGGTCTAACAACTTACCTGGAGATGATTCAATGAACGCAGAGATTATTTCAAAATCTTCAAACAAGAACAAATTATAGTCTAGGATGTCAACAAAAGATATTGAGCAATTCTTAAAGACATCTATCCATCTTCCAAAGCAACATGGTTTTTCCAGTGTTTTGGCACTGCGACATCACATAAGGGTGAGGGAAAAGATGGGGTTATTGGTTCAGTCATTTGGGATTTGGATGATGCACCTTTTCTGATTTTGTGGCAGAACGACTCATCTTTCTTTTGGGTGCCATGGATATGGTTTTGAAAGCTTGAAAATGAGAGGTGAAAGAGACGGTTTAGAGAGCAAAACAGAAAGAGTTGAGGTTAGGGAACAAAGAATGCGTTTCACTCACTATTAAAGGAGTATAGTATAATGCATTTGTACTTCATTTAATTGATTTGATAGTACAGGGAAAGCAAAAGGTGTGCAGCTTGACAGATTTTAGAATGACGTGAATGAGTGTTTGATTTGGAAGTGTAATTATGAGATCAATTGGATTTGATCCAAGGTTTTGAACAAGACCTTAATGAATGGTTGACGTCCAAAATGGAAATCAAACAAACAATTTTGTTTTAAAATAATTAAATATCCTTTATTGATTAAAGGTACTTAATTATAAATCCTATTTTTATATATTTATGTAAAACAAATAATTTTTAAGAAATTGAAATTAAATATTCAATTCTCAAACACATGCATAAATGCACATATATAATCATAATCAAAACAAAAGACATATGTAATGCTCCCCCTAAATACATACTTAGTATTTTAGTTTTACCTTTACTATTTAACCCTTACTCTTATGTCATTACTCCCCCTTAATTCATGCAACATCATTTAGCATGCCAAGTTCCATACGTATATATGCAAAACGATCAGCACTTAAAGGTTTTGTAAATATGTCTGCCAACTGATTTTCAGTAGATATAAAGGATAGAGTAATATGACCTTTTTTAACATGATCTCTTATAAAATGGTGACATACCTCAATGTGTTTTGTACGTGAATGTTGCATAGGATTCTTAGTGATACAAATTGCACTTGTATTGTCACATTTAATTGGAATGCCTTTGAGATCAATTCCAAGATCTCGAAGTTGTTGCGCAATCCATAAAATTTGAGAACAACATGAACCCGCAGCTATGTATTCAGCTTCAGCTGTAGATAAAGCAACTGAATTTTGCTTTTTAGAATACCATGAGATTAATGAATTTCCCAAGAAATGGCACGATCCTGAAGTGCTCTTTCTATCAACCTTATAGCCAGCATAATCAGCATCTGAAAAACCAATCAAACTAAAATCTCCACAACTAGGGTACCATAGAATGAAGTACTTAGTCGCATGTAAATATCTAAAGATTCTCATAACTACTGTTAAGTGAGATTCTTTTGGGTTAGCTTGAAAACGAGCACATAAGCAAACACTAAACATAATATCAGGACGACTAGCAGTTAAATACAATAAAGAACCAATCATACCTCTATAAGTCCTTTTATCAACACTTTTATCGTTTATATCTTGGTCTAGACTTAGTGTTCCACTCATAGGCATATTAGCATCTTTGCATTGATCCATATTATGCTTCTTCAGCAAATCTCTAACATATTTACTTTGACAAATAAATATGCCATCTTTCTTTTGCTTTATTTGTAGTCCAAGAAAGAATATTAAGTCTCCCATCATGATCATTTCGAATTCCTTGCACAGAATCTCAGAAAATTCCTTGCACAAAGAATCATTAGTAGCTCCAAACAATATATTATCAACATATACTTGAATAACAAGAATATCTTTTTCTTTAGTTTTAACGAAAAGCGTTTTATCAATTTTACCTCGTTGAAAATCATTTTCAAGTAGATGTGAGCTAAATCTGTCATACCAAGCTCTTGGAGCTTGTTTCAAGCCATATAGCGCTTTATTTAGTTTGAACACATGATTAGGTAGATAAGAATTTTCGAAGCCAGATGGTTGTTTAACGTATACTTCCTCTTGTAAGCAGCCATTTAAGAAAGCACATTTTACATCCATTTGATATAGTTTAATGTTCATGTATGAAGCAAAAGCAAGCATAATACGGATAGATTCTAACCTTGCAACAGAAGCGAAAGTCTCATCATAATCTATTCCTTTTTCTTGATTATAACCTTGAGCTACCAGCCTTGCTTTATTCCTTATAATGTCTCCATCCTCATTGAGCTTATTGCGAAAGACCCATCTAGTTCCAATGATAGTACGATCTGGAGGCCTTTCAACTAGATCCCAAACTTTGTTTCTTTTGAATTCATTTAATTCATTTTGCATAGCAATGATCCACTCTGGTTCTTGTATTACTTCTTTAACATCCTTTGGTTCTACAAGAGAAATAAAAGCAGAGAATGCACATAAACGTTTAAGAGAGGATCGAGTTTGCATACCTTTGTTTAGATCACTTATGATGTTTTCTGAAGGATGTTGAGATTACATTCTAAGTGTTTTTCATAGAATGGATGGTGTGTAATTATTTAAAGAAATTGTACTTACTTCATTTGAGGAGCTTCTAATTGGTGTATCTAAAGTAGTATGTTCAGGAACAGTTTCAAGATCTTGAGGTTAGGTCAAGATCAGGCAGTGAGTTTTCAATGTTTACAACCTGTTTTCCTTCAATCTCATCAAGACTTTGTATGGTATCATGCATGTTTTTGTTTTTAACTTCACCAATATTATTAGCATCTAGTTCGTCATCAATTAAATCATCAAAATGTTTATTAAGGTTTAACTCTTTAAATCCTTCAATTAATGTTCTATTGTTAGATTCATCAAATACTACATGTATACTTTCCTCAACCATACTTATACGCTTATTTAGAACTCTAAGCTTTACTATTCAATGAGTATCCAAGGAATATACCTTCATCACTTCTAGCATCAAATTTACCTAGATTATCTTTACCATTGTTATAATTAAATCAATTGCAACCAAATGGTCTAAGGTAAGCTATATATGTTCGGTTTTCTTCCTTTGAATAACTCATAGGGAGTTTTCTTGAGTATTGGTCTAATGAGGCATCTATTTAAGACATAATTTGCTGTGTTAACAGCCTCGGCCCAATAGTGTGTAGCTAATCCAGTTTCAATAAGCATTGTCCTAACCATTTCTTCTAAGGTTCGATTATTCCTTTCAACCACGCCATTTTGTTGGAGTGTCCTAGGAACTGAGAAGTTATGGGTTATACCGTTGTAACACCCCGTAACTTATCGGGTTTTAAAAAAAATGTAATAAATCAAAATAAGTAAAATAAATAAAATAAATAAGTATTATTAAATTATATTATTTACATGGACAATTATAAGAAATAAGGTATATTAAATATTATAACAAAAATGTAATTAACGATAAAGTGTTTTATCGCGTACGTTGTTATTGCGTAGTGTTTCTTTACCGATTTAAAATATAAATAAATAAAATAATAATAATAACAATTAAATAATTAAAAAAAATTATTATTGGTAGGAAGGGAAGGGGGGCCGATTGGGAAGGTGAATGGGAGGAGTCTTGTAACTCCTCTCATAATTGTGTATTATGGCACATTAAGTTGATTCTTAATTTCCTTTTAATCCTATAAGCAACATTTGAGTTCTTCACTTTTTTCTAATCTTTTAAGTGAACAAAATATTCAGAAAAATCCCCCTCTTTGCTCTCTTGTTTTGGTACGTCAAAGAAAAAAAAAATGTTGTTCCATCCAATCTTTTGATCAAAGGGGTAAGTTTAGTTGAATTGTTAATTATAGATTTTATATATAAGATTTCTAAGATGAATTATATTTTATGTATGATGATATCCTATGACTTTTAGGAGGATTGAATATTTTTTTTATATAATTTTCTCTAATAATCCTTTAATAAACTTTAACTTCTTAAAAGGATTAAGTTATTTTTCTTTTATAAAAAAAAAAAAACCTTTCTCGATCGATATTCTTTAAAAAAGTTTAAATTTGTTATAAGAATTAACAACTAAGTTTATATTGATATTTAAATAAACTTCTTTTATGATCTACATTTCTCTAACTAAATTTCAATTTGATAGAAAAAATTTAAATGTTATGGATCAAGTAATGTAGTCATCCAAGAGTTTATAATCCTTTAGCAAAATTTAATTTTTGCTTGAGGAATTGTGTTTCTATTATGTCTTGATTCAAAAGGGTGATTTGGTTTTTTGATTCTCTACAAAATTTTAATTTGTAAAGAGAATTAAGTATTTAATTTAATTATCATAACTTATGAAATTTTATGTTTTCTTAAAGGATGTTGTGGATGGGCATGTTTCTTTTTATTTGATGGCTTTTATGCTTTGATGATGGGGTTTTCTATATTAATGTATGTGTGGAAATATCAAGTGGTTGTATGATGGAAAAACTTTTCTTGTTTATTTTATCTTAGTAGTTGTGAATTTGGTCTTCTTACATTTATTTTGGTCATGAGATTAAAAGGGTTAATAATTTGAATAATGTATATATAAAAACAAATAATAATAATAAAATAATAGGAATTTTCGGGCAGCTGCTGCTGCCTCGGCAGTGGCGCCTGATCCGGAAACGTTGGGCGAGTTTCGTTGTTGTTTTATGTACCCGATGTGTTAAAAACTCGTGAAACGCTTAAAATAATTAAAAATAGTAATTGGATGTTAGAAAATATAAACTTTGGTACCCAAGGTAATTGATGTGTTCCGGATGCAGTGGTGAAGTCGGATTTTGCATTTGAATTTTATAAACTGTCCGAAATGGCCATTTTACTTTCCGGTTAAAATTTAAAGTTTGGAACTATTTGGAATTGGATGAAAACATTTAAAATTGTCAAGTCTTAGTGATATCTTAGTAGTATTGAGTGGATTAAATGTGTAAACACGTTCTAATACGTGATTGTTTTGTGTGTGTCTTATTAAGGACTTCGATTCATAAGAGGGTAAAATTTTCTATCGTGCTTAAACATCGTTTGGTTGCAACGCTTAAAGGTACATTCTTAGACCATACTGTTTATGTGGTTGTGCAAGTAGTGTTGTTTCATTTCTAATCGAGGCATTGTAAATCACATAAGGATTAGAAATCTCAAGTAATTTGAAAAAGTTAACTTGGAAGTTGAGGATTTATGTGTTTGTTACCCAAAGGGGTTAACGTTTTGGTTTGGATTATTACAATTATTGTTCCCATGGCAGTTTTGGATCATTACGGTCACCATAGGGGTATGCATACTTTACCTCTGACGACCCACACAAGACGGGCAGCGACTTAGGTCGGTGGTTGCCTTGGGATTAGCTCTCCCAAGTGTATTGGAATTGTTGTTTAGAACTTGCTACTTGTTGTCATACGACGACTAGCAGGTTCATTGCTGGTGGGGACTGGAGTGAGGACTCAATCTAGGACCCGTTATCATCAAGACAACGTTTTCTTATGTAATAAATAACGAGCAGTAGCAATTTCAATTATGTAACAAAATTTTAGTTCGGTTTCGTTCTCATTTCGTTATTTCTACTTAACTCTATTTTGAGGCCAATAGGTTCTCGAGATGTAAGATCGGATTATTCGTAGGTTTGCTACCATCGTATGTTTTATTTCTGTTTATTCATATTCCTTTATCGATGGAACGTTGACGATGCTAGAGGTGATGTATCTTTAGTGTCTGCTATGTGAACCGGGATCATGTTTTCATATGATTTTCCGGGTCACTTAAGCCGGGCCGTTACAATTGGTATCAGAGCCAACGTTCCCTAGGAGCTAAAGGAATATCTGACCTTAGAAAATAGAGCTATGGAATGCTCAAATGTGATGTGAAAAATTGTTGAATATGATTTTTGTGATGTAGCTGGAATAGGACCGTTAGAACTACATAGTGTTTTAGCTGTCCTCAGTTATCAATTTTCTTTCTTGATTTCTTTTCGTTTATATGTATATGTTCAGGAATATGGATAAAGAAAAGGCACCTATGGACCCACACACCCCCAGTGACTCTAGGGAAATACCGATGTTTAACCAAAAGACTTTTTGGAGAGAAGTCTCTAATGATGATATTTGTAGAATAAGGGATGGTGAAAGTATCCAGGATTATAGGGAAAGGATGCTTATGGTTAAAACAAAAGCTGATAGGGTATGTTATGATTTAGATTTGGACCTAAATAAGTTGCATCATTTGTCCGAATCTAGGAAAAAAAGTAGAACCAACACGAGGGGAGCCTAGTGGGGTTAGATACAAAGAAGGACCCTTAGAAGGAGAAGATTCTGATAAGGAGGAAGAATACCCCGAAGAGGAAGAAGTTATGAAAGAGGAGGAGCCCTATGAAGAGGTAGAAACCGTGGAGGAGGGCGAGCTCCACATACAGGATGAGTCTGATGTAGTTATGGCGCCGTTGGAGGAGCAGAACTTACCTGACCCTACACTAGCAGAAACCGAGGTTCAGTCGGAGAGTGATATTGAAATGTGGGAGCCTATGCGGGAACTACCTACTTATGTAGAGATTTCTAGCGAAGATGAGAGAGGGAATTGGGGGTCGCATTATGATCTGTATGGCTATGAGACTAGGTTTGAAAGGGGGTGGTCAGATGAGGAGGATCCCGAAGAGGAAGTGGAGGAAGTACCAAAAATCCACCCTAGGGATAGTGATAGTGAATCAGAAGAAGAGTATTCGAATTCCAGCTCAGATTCTGGGGAAGACGGGGATGATGAAGACTTTGATATAGCAAGTTACGATGAAACTGTTGACACTTGGGACGCTTGGCGTTAAATATTTTTTATTTCTTTTCCTTAATATCTTCCTTTAGTTATTTCTTTTTAAGTTATTATCCTTTAAGAATAATGTAAATGCTTTGCGGGAATCAGTTATGATGAGGGAATATCAATAAAATATCATAGTATGTTTATGTTCTTCTTCCAATGAGATGTGATGTGCATTATATATTTGAATCACTTTTACAGTATTTTATTAAGTTTAATATATATATACATATAAATAAACGTACCTATGTACTAATAAATAAGTAATTGAATGTTAAATCAAAAATCAGCAAAACTCTATTCTTTCTCCAAAACTTTCGAATCTTAGGACATTCTTGTGATTAGTACCTTTCTTTTGCTTGCAGAAGATGTCTCTGATTTCTAGAAAAAGACTGTCTAGCGTAGGCGCAGCACAAGGGAGGTCCGTGTCGGAATTAGCCTTTGAAATGAGTAAAAGGATCAGTCAGAGCAAACCCTCGACCTTCGATGGTAAGGGGGAACTGTCGGAACTTGAGTTCTGGTTAAGGGAATTTGACAAACTAAAAGTCAATGAGGCTGCATTTTATTTGGTTGGGGTAGCCGGCTACTGGTGGATAAACAGTAGATCGGGGCTGTTGGAGCAGGCTGAAGGGGATTTTGGTTGGGATTTGTTTAAAAAGGCCATGCGAGAGAAATTCTACCCGCTGCACGTGAGGAAAGATAAGTTGAACGAGTTTGCTCGATTGGAGATGGGTGGTATGACTATTGATGAATATTACCACAAATTTATGGAGTACATCAAGTATTGTCCTGATGATGTGCCCACTGAGGAGAAAAAGATGCAACGTTTTGAGCTAGTTTATCCATCAATATTCAAAAACATATTGAAAGTGATCGTTATAACACGCTGGAACAGATGTACAAGCGAACGTCTCAAATAGGGAATATTTTGAGAAAGGAGAAGGAAAGACAGAAGTGTAATATCCCCGAGAAGAGAAAAGAAGGTGCCGGTCAGGCATCAGGGTCTCCGTCAGGTTTTTATCAAAAGAAGGCAAGGACATTCGACAATTTCCAAGGAAGTCGGTCTAGTGCAAATACTGGATTTAAGGGAGAAGTAAAGCCTGCTAAGCCATTACTGGATCAAGATGGCAATGAAAGGAAGTACTTCAATAGGAGGTGCAAGAAAAACCATCCTAGGAAGGATTGTGATGGGAATCTGGTTGAGTGCAATTTCTGCCACAAAAGAGGGCATACGAAGTATGAATGCTACAGCAAGAAGGGAAGTGGAAATCAACAGCTGGGTGGGTGACACCGGGTGCAGAATTCAAACAACTCCAGAAGACAAGTCGATCAACAGTACGAGAATGGTAATCGTGGTAATGCTGGTCAAAGGTCCCAACGACCTTTTAATGGGGGACAAGGCAGGGTGGATGGAAACCGGGTTGAAGGGTTAGAAATGCAACATGGGGGCAATCAAGTGGGAGGAATGAATGCATAGCCGGCTGGTGGACGGGTATCTGCGGTCAGTGCATGGGAAGCTGACCAGGCAACGGATGTAGTTACAGGTAGGTTCACCATTCATTCTGTAGCTGTTAATGTACTTTTTGATTCGGGTGAAACATGTTCATTTCTTGCAAAGAGTAAAGTAGAGGAATTGAATTTAGGAACTTTTGAAAAATTTTATTATACAATGGCTGTCCCATCGGGAAAATTGTACTATTGTGATAGGCTGTATAAGGATGTACCCTTGAGGATAGGAAAAGTTGTCTTTCCTAGTGACTTGTATGTGTTAGATATGGAAGGCTTAGAGGTAATTTTGGGGATGGATTGGTTAGGAAAATATAAAGCCACTATTGAATATAGAGAGCAGAGAGTGTTGTTGGAAGGACCATGACGAGGAAACGTTAGATATAGAAAAATTTCCAAGGGGCCCAAAACGAATTTGGTGTCGACCTTAAAATTGCAAAGACTCGTGAGGCAAGGACACCTTTTGTACTTGTGTCATATCAGCCAAGAGAGGAAGAAGGAGGAGCATCCTAAGAATATTGCTGTAGTGAATGAATTTTTGGATGTTTTTCCTGACGAAATTCCTTGTATGCCACCTCAATGGGAAATTGATTTCACAATAGACTTGGTGCCTGGGACTAGGCCGATTTCTAAGGCCCCATATCGCATGGCTCCGAAGGAGATGGAGGTATTAAAGTCTCAGCTTGAGGAATTGTTGGACAAGGGTTATGTCCGACCTAGTGTTTCCCCTTGGGGGGCTCCAGTTCTGTTTGTGAGGAAGAAGGATGGTAGATTGAGATTATGCATTGACTATAGGGAGTTAAACAAGGTGACCTTCAAGAACAAGTACCCGTTACCCCGCATAGACGACTTATTTGATCAATTGAGAGGAGCCGAGATCTTTTCAAAAATTTACTTAAGATCGGGTTATCACCAACTAAGAATAGTTTAATGGGATATACATAAAACAGCTTTTAGAACACGTTATGGACATTATTAGTTCACCGTGATGCCTTTTGGGTTGACAAATGCTCCAGCTGCATTCATGTGTTTAATGAACCAAGTGTTTAGTGTGTACTTGGATAAGTTCATCATTGTCTTTATTAATGAAATATTGGTCTATTCGAAGGACCGGGATGAACATGAGAAACATCTATGATTAGTCCTGCAAACCCTGCGAGAAAACAAGTTGTTTGTAAAATTGTCAAAGTGTGAATTTTGGTTGGAAAAGGTATCATTTTTGGGCCATTTCGTTTCTAAGTAAGGTATGTCGGTGGATCCGGCGAAAATAGAGTCAGTTCGAAGCTGGTCCTGACCAAAGAATGTCACCAATGTACAAAGTTTCTTAGGCTTGACTGGGTATTACCGTCGTTTTGTCAAAATTTTCTCGTGAATACTAGGCCTATGACTTCGTTGATGAAGAAAGAGAACAAGTTCGAGTGGACTGACGAATGTGAACAGGCCTTCATGACTCTGAAGGAAAGGTTAACTACGACCCCTATCCTTACTCTAGCTGACCCTAAGTTAGATTATACTGTTTACAGTGACGCATCGATGAAAGGATTGGGTTGTGTACTGATGCAAGAGCGTAAGGTGATTACTTACGCATCACGACAACTGAAAGTACATGAAGTTAATTATCCCATCCATAATCTAGAGTTAGCTGTTATAGTTTTTGCTCTCAAAATATGGCGGCATTACTTGTATGGCGTTAAATGTAGGATCTACACTGATCATCAAAGTTTGAAGTATCTCTATACTCAGCCCGACTTAAACATGCGACAACGTCGTTGGTTAGAGTTGATGACAGGCTAAGACTTAGAGTTCATATATCATGAGGTACGAGCGAACTTGGTAGCCAATGCGTTGAGTAGGAAGTCTAATCACTCGCTGTCTGCCTTGGACGGAGTTGAAGAGTTGCATCGGGATTTTGCTAGATTGAACTTGGAAGTGGTGCGTAAAGGTGAATTACGGGGATGTCTGAATGCTTTGTCTATTCCACCTTTGTTCTTTAAAGAAATTTTGAATTCCCAGGATAAAGACCCGAAACTGTTGAAGTTAAAGCAACAGGCTCGGGAAGGAAAAACGGAGGGATTCTTTGTTCATGAAGATGGAAGTTTGAGGTTCAATGGTCGTTGGTGTTTGCCGACGGGGGAGAAATCTTTCAAGGAACGTATCTTGGATGAAGCGCATTGTACGAAATTTTCAGTCCATCCGGGCGGTGAAAAGATGTATCAAGATCTTAAGTTAATGGTTTGGTGGTCTGGAATGAAGAAAGATATTGCAGAATATGTCTTGCGCTGTTTGACCTGTCAGAAGGTTAAAAGTGAGCATAAAAGATCAGGAGGTTTACTACTACCTTTGGAGATACGGGTGTGGAAGTGGGATGATATCTCTATGGATTTTGTTGTGGGTTTACCCCGAACGAAGGCAGATAATGATGCATTATGGGTCATAGTTAATCGTTTGACTAAATCAACACGTTTCATTCCTATGAACTGTCGTTGGGAGATGGAACAATAAGCTCGAGCTTACATTAAGTATGTCGCGCGATTTCATGGTGTGCCCCGTACTATGTGTCCAACAGAGATACACGATATCTGTCACAATTTTGGCAGACCTTGCAGCAGGCAATGAGTACTACGTTGTTTTATAGTACGTCATTTCATCCGCAGACGGATGGGCAGATAGAAAGAACGAATCAAATATTAGAAGATATGTTGCGCGCTATTGCCATGGAATGGCAAGGGTCGTGGGATGAACACATGGATCTGGTCGAATTTTCTTACAACAATAGTTATCAGGCATTCTATACAGATGGCTCCATTCGAGGCTTTATATGAACATCGTTGTCGTAGTCCGGTTTATTGGGATGATAACACCAAAGCGGTCACTTTAGGACCGGATATGCTATTCTAGATGACTGAGAAAGTGAAGTTGATAAGGGATCGCTTGAAAGCGGCACAAGATCGTCAAAAATCTTATGCTGATTTTAAGCGACGACTAGAAGAGTTCACTGTGGGAGAATGGGTGTTACATCGCGTATAACCCATGCACGGAGTAGTATGTTTTGGTGCTCGTGGAAAGTTGAGCCCTCGATTCATAGGACCATATGAAATTTTGGAACGTGTGGGTAAAGTGGCGTATCGGTTAGCCCTTCTAAACTCTTTAGAAAAGGAACATGATGTATTTCATGTGTGTCAGTTAAAGCGGTATCATGCCGCAGCCTTTCATGTCTTAGATCCCGAACCTTTAGAATTAGATACATCCTTGTCTTATTTTGAGCAACCGGTTCAAATCTTGGATACGAAGGTCTGTAGTACACGACGGAAAGATATATCTATGGTTAAGTCCAGTGGTCAAATCACGAGCGTGAAGCAGCTAAAAGGGAAACTGAAGACTCTCTGCGGTAAAAGTACACTCACCACTTTCAGGTTAGTCGTGTTACGGGACGTAACTTCTTTAGGGGGTAGACGGCGATAGGAATTTCGCGCGAGTGATGATAAACCACTTATGCTTGTAGTCTTGCCTTTTAGCAAGTGTCGTGTTATGTTAGCAAGTGTGTTCTGTGTTTCTCTTTGTCATGAGAGTTACGAGTGCGTAACTTCTTTTAAGGGGGGTAGTCTATAACACCCCGTAATTTATCGGGTTTAAAAAAGATGTAATAAATTAAAATAAATAAAATAAATAAGTATTATTAAATTATTATTTACATGGAAAATTATAAGAAATAAGGTAAACTAAATATAAAAACAAAAATTTAATTAACGGTAACGTGTTTTATCGCGTACGTTGTTATCACATAATGTTTCTTTTCCGATTTAAAAAAACAAATAAATAAAATAATAATAATAACAATTAAATAATAAAAATAATTATTATAAGTCGGAAGGGAAGGGGGGCCGGTTGGGAAGGTGAATGGGAGGAGTCTTGTAACTCCTCTCATAATTGTGTATTATGGCACATTAAGTTGATTCTCAATTTCCTTTTAAATCTATAAGCAACATTTGAGTTCTTCACTTTTTTCTAATCTTTCAAGTGAACAAAAAAAATTCAGAAAAATCTCCCTCTTTGCTCTCTTGTTTTTGGCACCTCAAAGAAACAAAAAATTTGTTGTTCAATCCAATATTTTGATCAAAGGGGTAAGTTTAGTTGAATTGTTAATTATAAATTATATATATAAGATTTCTCAGATGAATTATATTTTATGTATGATGATATCCTATGACTTTTAGGAGGATTGAATATTTTTTTATATAATTTTCTCTAATAATCCTTTAATAAACTTTAATTTGTTAAAAGGATTAAGTTATCTTTCTTTTATAAAAAAAAAAAAAACTTCTTGATCTATATTCTTTAACAAACTTTAAATAAGAATTAAGAATTAATTTTATATTGATATTTAAATAAATTTCTTTTATGATCTACATTTCTCTAACTAAATTTCAATTTGTTAGAAGAAATTTAAATGGTATGAATCAAGTAATGTAGTTATTAAAGAGTTTATAAATCTATTAGCAAAATTTGATTTTTGCTTGAGGGATTGTGTTTATATATGTGTCTTCATTCAAAAGGGTGATTTGGTTTTATGATTGTCTACAAAATTTTAATTTGTTAAGAAAATTAAGTATTTAATTTAATTATCATAATTTATGAAATTTTATGTTTTCTTGAAGGATCTTGTGGATGGGCATGTTTCTTTTTATTTGATGGCTTTTATGCTTTGATGATGGGGTTTTGTGTATTAATGTATGTGTGGAAATATCAAGTGGTTGTGTGATAGAAAAACTTGTCTTGTTTGTTTTATCTTAGTAGTTGTGAATTTGGTCTTAGATTTATTTTGGTCATGTGATTAAAAGGATTAATAATTTGAATAATGTATATATAAATAATAGGAATAATAATAATAATAATAATAATAATAATAATAATAATAATAATAATAATAATAATAATAATAATAAAATAGGAATTTTTGGGCAGCAGTTGCTTGGCAGTGGTGCCCGATCCGGAAACGTTGGGCGAGTTTTGTTGTTGTTTTATGTACCCGATGTGTTAAAAACGCGTTAAACGCTTAAAATAATTAAAAATAGTAATTGGATGTTGGAAATTATGAAATTTGGTACCCAAGGTAATTGGTGCGTTTTGGTCACAATGGTGAAGTCGGATGTTTCATTTGAATTTTCTAAACTGTCCGAAATGGCCATTTAAGTTTCTGGTTAAGATTTAAAGTTTGGAACTATTGGGAATTGGATGAAAACATTTAAAATTATCGAGTCTTAGTGATATCTTAGTAATATGGAGTGGATTAAATGTGTAAACACGTTCTAATACGTGATCGTTTTGTTTGTGTGTTATTTTAGGACCTCGATTCATAAGAGGGTGAAATTTCTGTCGTGCTTAAACATCGTTTGGTTGCAACGTTTAAAGGTACATTCTTAGACCATACTGTTTATGTTGTTGTGCACGTAGTGTTGTTTCATTTCTAATCGAGGCATTGTAAATCACATAAGGATTAGACATCCCAAATAATTTGAAAGAAGTTAACTTGGAAGTTGAGGATTTATGTGTTTGTTACCCAAAGGGGTTAACGTTTTGGTTTGGAATATTACAATTATTGTTCCCATGGCAGTTTTGGATCATTACGGTCACCATGGGGGTATGCATACTCTACCTCTGACGACCCGCACAGGACGGGCAACGTCTTAGGCGGTGGTTGCCTTGGGATTACCCCTCCCAAGTGTATTCCTCCAAACGGATTGGATTTTTACTTGAACAACCAGAATAGGACGGGCTACGTTACGAGTTTGGATTATCTAGTAGTGAATGTATTAGAGCCTTTGCATGCTAGGATGAACACGTTGCTTGTATTCAACCTGTTTGGCAATTGTATGCAGTCTCTGACGTGTATTGGAATTGTTGTTTGGAACTTGCTACTTGTTGTCATACGACGACTAGCAGGTTGATTGCGGGTGAGGACTGGAGTGAGGACTCAATCTAGGACCCATTATCATCAAGACAACGTTTTCTTAAGTAATAAATAACGAGTAGTAGCAATTTTAATTATGTAACAAAATTTTAGTTCGGTTTCGTTCTCGTTTCGTTATTTCTGCTTAACTCTATTTTGAGGCCAATAGGCTCTCGAGATGTAAGATAGGATTACTCGTAGGTTTGCTACCATCGTATGTTTTATTTCTGTTTATTCATATTCCTTTATCGATGGAACGTTGACGATCCTAGAGGAGATGTTTCTTTAGTGTCCGCTATGTGAACCGGGTCATGTATTCATATGATTTTCCGGGTCACTTAAGCCGGGCCGTTACAACCGTATTTTTCACAAAAGGAATCAAAGCCTAGTTGATCAAACTCTCTCCCATGGTCCCTTCTAATTGAGACTATTGAAAGATTCAGTTGAGTTTGCATCTCTTTACAACTTCTTGAAAACGGTTTCAAGGCTTCACTTTTATCCTTCAAAAAATCAACCCACGTAAATCTAGAATAATCATCAACTTTAACTAAGATATAAGATTTACCTCTTATGCTCCGTACACCCATTGGTCCACATAGATTAATATGTAAAAGTTCACATGGTCTTGATGTACTTACCATTTTCTTCAGTTTGAATGAACTTCTTACTTGTTTTCCTTTAATGCATGCGTGACATGTAGGACTGTGTTTGTAGTCGAGAGCTGGAAGTCCCTTAACTAGGTCTTTACTTACCAACTCATGCATGGTGTGAGTATTGATGTGACCAAGACGTCTATGCCATAGTTTTGGATGATCTGTCATAGCCTTCAAGCACTTGAAATTCTGAGCTGCAATTTCGTTAGTATTCAAGGCATAAACATTATCATGTCTAAGGGCGGTAATAAATGTATCTCCGGTGTTAGGGTTTTTAACAACACATTTTTCTTTATCAAAGATTACTTGATTACCTTTATCACATAGTTGAGACACACTTAGCAAGTTGAATTTTAGACCTTCAACTAAATAAACATTATCAATAGTTTTAAACGGATGTTTGCCAACACTTAAAATTTTGCATTTACCTTTATCTCCTAGGGTGATCGAGCCATTACATCTTTATTTAATTTCAGAAAATAAAGAAACTTTACCACTCATATGTCTCGAACATTCACTATCTAATATCCACTTTTACTTTTCCTACAAAACAAAAAAATAACCTTTCTTCACCTTACTTGGCTATCCAAGTACCAAAATTTGGGGCCATATTCGGGGTAGACCATGCTGGGTGGTCTTGTTCCTTTAGGAACTCATATTTGCTTTATCTATCCACGTAATTCAAGAGGAAAGGAGTTCTTGATAATATATTTGTCCTTACATCTGTACGGACATGCAAGCCTAATATGTCCTTCTTTGCAACAAAAAGTGCAAGTAGGTGTATGCTTATGTTTATCTGCACTCTTAACAAATGTGGTTTTACTCTTATAGTTATGTGTAACATTATTATATCCAATACCACGTTTATCATTAAGTCCTTTTTAGCATGTAAGCATTTTAGTGAATTTAGATTCGGATTCATTTAACTTTGTTAATGCTTGTAAATTTTTCTCAGACTCATGTCTCAGAGTCTTGAGACTGGACTCAAGATCATTGTTCTCATTGAGATTCTGTTCTTTCAAGACTTTGACAGTCTCTTTAAATTTTACTGTTTCAGCCTTTCGCGATTCATTTTTCTTTATTAGCTCTTCACAACCTTCGCATAATGACGTATTCTATTTTCTAAAATATCTTTCTCGTCTTTTAAGATCTTTTCAATTTGAAACATATTCAGAAGAGTTTTAACTAATTCATCTTTAGTATAGGTGTTAAGAAAGTCTCGTACCTCTTTATGGTTTTGATCTATATCATCATCATTATCATCATTAGCCATAAGACATAAGTGAGCTTGACCATCTTCACTTTCAGGTTCGGATGATCCTTCGGAATCACTCCATGTTGCAACCATTGGTTGTTTCTTCTTGTTCTTCTTGTAGGATTCCCTTTTCTTCTTAGGGCACTCCTTTACAAGATGATCTGTTGATCCACACTCAAAGCAAGGAAGTTTGTTAGTCTTAAAATTTGAATTGTAGTTAGAAGACTTACCTTTATTTCTAGATTTAAATTTCTTAAATATTTTGCGCATCTTCATTATTCCTTCAAGACCTTTTGTGATCAAGGCAAATCGATCTTCCTCATCATCGCTTGAGGATTCATGATGTTTCTTAGCCTTTAGAGCAAGATTTTTCATGGAAAGTATTACATAATTTTCTTCTTTTCTTCATCATCATGTAGGATAAGTTCGTGAGTTGTGAGTTTTCCAAGGAGATCGTCAAGT